>NC_134362.1:185009847-185012347 GCF_048569485.1 Anomaloglossus baeobatrachus | reverse complement strand
AAACCCGGGGATCGGGTGTTGGTTTTAATCCCCACGGCGGAGAGTAAATTCCTGGCTCAGTGGCAAGGCCCCTACGAGATAAAGGAAAGAGTCGGGGTGGTCAACTATAAAGTATTGCAGCCCGGTAGGCGGAAACCCGAACAAATATACCATATCAACCTATTAAAACCTTGGCAGGAACGGGAAAGCCTGATGGTTGTTTTCTCCCCATCTCCCTCCTCTTCGGGTCGTTCACATCCGGCTCCAACGACCTCCGGAGAGGACGAACCGGAAGTAAGGATTGGAGAAGCCCTCACCAAGCAACAGAGGCGAGAGGCCAGACGGCTGGTTCAGCAGAACCCCGATGTCTTCTCCGAGCTGCCTGGTAGGACCAGTCTGATACGACATGACATTGTCACCGAGCCTCACCTGAAGGTACGCCTGAAGTCATACCGGGTGCCGGAGGCTCGAAGACAAGCCATATCAGAGGAAGTGAAGACAATGCTACGCCTGGGGGTCATCGAAAAATCCCGGAGGGAATGGGCTAGTCCCATTGTCCTAATACCAAAACCCGATGGCTCCTTAAGGTTCTGCAATGACTTTAGGAGATTGAACGAAATATCCAAGTTCGATCTCTACCCCATGCCCCGGGTGGATGAGCTGATTGATAGGCTGGGACAGGCGCGATATTTCACCACGCTCGACCTGACCAAGGGGTACTGGCAGGTGCCACTGACTGAGTCCGCCAAGGAGAAAACCGCTTTTGTTACGCCGGAGGGTCTCTTCCACTATGTTGTCTTGCCTTTTGGGTTACATGGCGCTCCGGCCACGTTCCAGAGGTTGATGGACTTGGTGCTGGAACCCCACCAGGCGTATGCATCAGCGTACCTTGATGACATCATTATTTACAGCTTTGAGTGGCAGACCCACTTGGAACAGGTACAAGCGGTGGTGAACGCGCTCCGAACAGCCGGATTGACAGCCAATCCCAAGAAATGTGCGTTGGGGCTCACGGAAGCCCGCTACTTGGGCTACGTAATAGGCCAAGGAGTGATTAAGCCTCAAATTAACAAAGTTGAGGCGATCCAGAAGTGGCCTAGACCCCTGACCACGAAGCAGGTTAGGGCCTTCCTGGGTATCGTGGGGTATTACAGGAGGTTTGTAAAAGATTTTGCGGGACTATCAGCCCCCTTGACGGACCTTCTCAAAGGCAAGAAGTCCGTCATGGTGCGCTGGACTCCGCAGGCCGAGGACTCCTTCCGGGCCTTGAAGGGAGTCCTGTGCGGGCAGCCCGTTCTTGTCAACCCTGATTTCCGGAAGGAGTTCATAGTACAGACTGACGCCTCGGAGGTCGGCCTGGGTGCAGTGCTGTCTCAGGTAGTTCAGGGGGAGGAACACCCCGTCACCTTCTTGAGTAGGAAGCTCACCCCTCCCGAGCGGAATTATAGCGTAGTGGAGAAGGAGTGCCTGGCGATCAAGTGGGCCTTGGAGTCCCTACGCTATTACCTGCTGGGACGGCAGTTTCGCTTGGTGACGGATCACTCTCCGCTGGTCTGGATGAGGTCCGCCAAGGAACGGAATGCCCGGGTTACCCGGTGGTTCCTTTCTCTGCAGAACTTCCGGTTTACGGTTGAACACCGGGCCGGTAGGTTGCAGGGCAACGCCGATGCCTTGTCCCGCGGCCCGTGTTTGATGGCGGGAGTTCAACCCCGCACGCTTGAACTGAGGGGGGGGGGTATGTGAGACTGTGACCGGGGTTATCTATGACGGCCGGTATGTCTCGCCCCGGTTGTGCTCACTCCATGATAGAAAGTAACTCCACTCCAGGGTTAATGCTGTTTCCCTACAGGCTGAAGGAAGGGTTAAAAGGAAACAGGAACAAGGGCGGGTGTGCCGGGTGTTGTGAGGGAGTGAACACAACTCCCGGAGTTCTCTGCCGGAGAGGCACATGTGTACTGTTGTGGACTTTTGTTTGGATATTAAACCGTGTGCTGTGACCCTTGGTGCCTGGATCCCGTGTCTTCTGCTGCGCAGCCGACCACGCTACCTCACAATGTATATATACACACATATATATATATATATATATATATATATATTATATATTATATTATATAATTATATTTATTTATTTTTTCTTCCTCTGTACACAAAAGGCCTATTTCTCTCAAATATTCACAAAAATTGTCTGAATTTGTCTTAGTGAACCCTTCTTTGTGGAGATAATTCATCCATCTCACAGGTGTGCATATCAAGATGCTGATTAGAGCGCCTTATTGTTGCACTGGTCCGGGGCCCTTATTGTTGTGTGGCGCCCTGGACAAGCCAGGTCGTCACAGGTACTACATCAACACACCCCTCACCCCGGCTAGGCACACCTAGGTCAAACACAAATCCTTGTTGCCTTCCTCCAGGGGCTGATGTCCACACCAGGTGGGGCGGAGCCAGGCGGTTGGTCCCGCCTACCGAGGAGTTCACAGTCCTGGAGGCGGGAAAAGGGATCAGTTTTCAGTTGGAGTTG
>NC_134362.1:184922347-185002347 GCF_048569485.1 Anomaloglossus baeobatrachus | reverse complement strand
CGTTGGAAATTGCTTCAGGAGTGGATGTCCCGGCAAACTCGCTCCAAAGTCAGTGTGTGCAATGCTCCAAGAGATTGCAAACCACCACCCCCCCCCCCCCAAATAAGCCCAAGGTCCGAGTGAGCACATGGGCCACAGGTGCCAGTGCAGCAGATGGGAGGGAAACAGTTAGCAGAGGTACTAAAAGCTTCAGGCACAAAGGAAGGCGAGGAAATGGAAGTTGCAGACAGGTTGCAGAGGTTCTAGAAACCGCAGCCAGCCAGAGGATGTCCTGGAGACCACAGGCAGGTTGCAGAGGTACTAGAAGCCGCAGGCAGCCAAGGAATTGGAAGCCACAGAGAGGTTGCAGACTTATTAGAAGCCACAAGGAGCCAGGGAATGTCTTGGAGACCACAGCCAAGTTGCATAGGTACTGGAAGCCACAGGCAGCTAAGGAACTGGAAGCCACAGATATGTTGCAGAGGTACTAGAAGCCACAGGCAGCCAGATGATGTCCTGGAGACCACAGGCAGGTTGCATAGGTACTGAAAGTCACAGCTGGACAGGTAGTTGAGAAACTGGACGCCACAGACAGGTTGCAGAGGTACCAGAAGCTGTAGGCAACCAGGGGATGTCCTGGAGACCACAGTCAGGTTACAGAAGTACTGGAAGCCACAAACAGGTTGCAGAGGCACTAGAAGCCGCAGTCAGAGATTATGTCCTGGAGACTACAGGTAGGCTGCATAGGTACTGGAAGCCCCAGGCAGGCAAACAGGTAGCTGAGGTACTAGAAGTCGCAGACAGCCAGGAGATGTCCTGGACACTGCACACAGGTAGCTGTGCACAGACAAACTAAACATCTTAATACCAAGACGTATGTGTGTTTTCTGGGAGGCCTTTTAGAAATGTAGGAAGCCCAACACATGGGAGCATGCCGGGCTACTTGGAAAGCTCAATGTGGAGCACCAGAAAGTTTAGCAGAACAGGATGAAGGGGCAGAGCAGAGTATAACAGCCTAAGGCTACATGCCCACGGGACAATGTACCCACGGATTTTGCCATGGAAAACCTGTGGATTTATCTGGATTTTCCAAATAAAGCCACAGGTTTTAGCAAGTACAGACACTCCCCATGCTATCCTTTGGGATTTGGGGACTGCTGTATCAATGCTGCGGTATATGCGGCTGCGGATGTCCCGCAACCGCACGTAACTGCATGTCAATTATTCATGCCGAAATATCTGCGGAATTCCCGCTCCTTCACTATGGAGATAGGGCGGGACGTCCGCAGGTATTTCTGCACTTGTCCCGCAGGTTTACCGCAACAAAAATGCTCGGGACCCGCAGCAATGGATAACTGCGGATTCCGAGGAGCAGCTGCGGGAAATATCCGCGGGTACATTGTCCCATGGGTGTATAGCTTTAGGCCACTTTTACACTATGTTCCTCTCCCCGTTCAGTGGTCACATATGGGCTTTCGGCTGGACCCTCCGCAAAAAGGGATTCGAATGTATGTGCCAACGGGGCCATTGGCTATAATGCTGCAGACTGAGTCACCGTATGCCCTGTTGTGCACTATTTTCGGGGGTACACGCTTACTGGAGGTGGACACCCGGACATAGTCTACTACGTCTTGCACTAATCATCGAGGTACGGCGCAGTATGCACTCGGCTTTAGTTACAGAATTTATTATACTGTGGTCTTGGCTCTAGCCGTGTCCTAAATTAGCCTTCCCGTGTGGTCAGGACTATCTCGCACCAATCTTCAAAATCCTCGCTCTTCAGGAGCCTAAAGTTGAATGAGGACTTTAATTAGGTGCTCGTCCGCCTCGTCTAAAATTAGCTGTAGAATAACAATATATTGTAAACAGCCGGTCTGCCAGCTTCTCCGCTTCCCAAAATTTTCACTTCTTCTTCTTTTTTTTTTTTTATTCAGGATGTCACTGTTTCGTGGTTACAGATCATCCTTCTTCTATGTTAGATACTTTTTCTCTGTGGATAGCACCCAAGGGGTTAAGCTACTCGTCGCGGGGCCGATGATGTCGGGTCAGGGGGGATGTCATGGGGTGACCCTTGTGCCCGGTTTCGTGACCCCGAGGTGTACAATAAAGGAGGAAGTGGTGGTAATGGGGGTTTGCTTTTGTGACGCCACCTGCGGTACACGGTCATGGATTAGCTGCCGCTGCTGTCGTCTTCCGGGGCGGATGGTAGAAGCAGCCGAGATGTTTTTGCTCCCCACAGGTGGAGCGGGGCCCGGGGAGGATGTGGGAGCAGTAATGGCGGTGCCGGCAAGAACAGGTGGGCACAATCTCTGCGGGTTCCAGGTGTTTTACTCGCAGTTCTTTAGGTAACCAAGTCACTGCCTCTGATGTACTGGCCACCACTATGATGGGACCCTGTCGATCCCGGATCCGTTGGAGGTCAGACCCGGTGCAGTGGTCGGTGGGCTCTTCCCGCTTGCGCCTGTTTGAAAATGGATCCCCGTGGCCTGAAGATACTTTAGGACCCCTGCTCTTGACTTGTTGTCTCCCGTCCCGTATGCAGGTGCCGTGGGTCCGCTGTGGGGCCTGACGTTGGTCTTGACTCTGGACCCTATGTAGCACTGTGCTCCGGGAACTGTAGTGGCCATAGAGACCTGCAATCCTCCTGTCCTGCAGATTCTGATGATCCAACCTGAAGTATGGGTTACCCTAGGGCTCTGCACCCTGGGCTGCGCTGGTCCCGAGGGAGCAATGAAGCTCTCTCCTCGGTGACCGTCTTTACACCTGTTTCCCACCAGAGCCACCGGTAAGACCGTCTGCTCCCTTCCTCTCCTGCTGGAGAACTCCTTAACTGTTGTGTTGGCTCCTAACTCCCCCTGTTGGCTGCTCCTCCCTGGGTCCCTGTCACTAGTGGGTGGCTGCACCCAATGTTTGGTGACTGCCTTAAAACCCGACCCTTGCCCGGTCCCCAGTGGGGAGGGCAACCTGGCTGTGTGTATTTGAAACCGGTACCGACCTCCTCCTGTATCCATGATGAGTACCACACCTTAAGTGAGTTGAAGTACCCTGTGGCAACTGAAGCCTCAGGGGCGCCACATGTACAATGAATTAACACTAATGAGCATAGTCTGCTCCTCCTTTTTCATACCTCTTTTGCCGCAGGGCCTCCTCTGCACTACATACATAGGCTGGCAGGGCATGATGGTCCTTGTAGTTTCACAACATTTTGCATCATATTGGATTGATATAGTGAAATTGACTTATTTTTCTTTCCTCCACAGCCTGTCTGTTCCGATACAACGTACTGTCCTTGATCTACCTGCTGTTCCTGCTCCTATTACCATGGTTCTGTGGTCCGACGGCGCACAGCATGAGAGGTAGCTATGCGGTTCTATGCACTAATGTCACTATAGGATGGAATATTCTACTTTTTGGTATGAGTGTGACGACAGACTTTTTCAATGTGTGTCGTGGGTTAAATTTCTTACAATTACCTCTTATAAGCTTTTCCAAAAGACTTTATTTATACTTAAGGGTGTTCAAAATGTTTTCTGTCAATCACTTGTTTTATGTCCATTAAGTGCAAATGTGTCCCAGCCGTGTGACGATGACAAGGATGCCTTTTGTCTAATGCCTGCCTGGAACCACAGACTCAGACTGGCTGTAATGGACAGGCTAGAGGGAAGTCGCTCACAAAGCAATACCCCGAAAATCCTGAAACCCTTTAACCCCCTATACAGGGATTTGGAATTACACAGGGCCCCGGAGATCACTACCTGTGGTAGGCTGCAGTCCGATGAGAGTAGAAGTCAGGCAGGGTCAAACCAGGAAAAGCAGAACAGGGACAGAATCAGGCAGGCAAGGATGTAATCAGAAAACTAGGCTGAGGTCAAATCCGGATCGGGCAGCGAGGTACAAAAACGGTAGGCAGGAGGGTAGTCCGAGAACAAGGCAGAGGTCAAAATACTTGAATCACAAAACAGCACGGGAACCAGGAATAAAGAACTATCTCTGGCAGGGACCAGCAGACAAGAGGGGGAATTAAAAGGGTGTGGTGACTTCCCATTGGTTGTAGCTGAATAGTGGTACCTTCAGCTGGAAGACACATGCCATCTTCAGTCAGCCAGTGGTACTGCAGGTCCCAGGCGAAGCCTGCACCCACCAGAGCCACTGTCCCCAACTCATCTCCTATCACCAGCGCTATCCACAGCGGGAACACGGCGCCGCCTGGTGATCGAAACAGAAGTCGCAGGAGCGGACTCCGGTGGGGACGTGACACTTTGCTTCTTACAATATGCAACTGTAAATGATAGTGGATGTGTACTGACTGCTATTATTTAAAGGGGTTGTCCACTACTTTTACATTGAGGATAGGTCATCAGTGTCTGATCAGCCAGGGTCCAACACCCGGCAACCCCACCGATCAGCTGTTCTCGGTGCTGGCAGTAAATTCTCAGTTCTGGAGCTGCTCCGTCTTGTGATCATTTTCGTGGCTGGGTACTGCACATCCGCCCCTCGTTCTAATCAATAGGAGGTGGATGTGCAGTACCTGGCCACAACCGCTATCAGACAACTGAGCATCGCCGGAATGGAGCATTTCTGGCTGCCGGCACTGACAACACCTGACTGGTGTAGGTGCAGGGTGTCAGATCCTGGTTGATCAAAATAGAGGAAGAAAGCTGATACACACAGGGATATTGTGGGTTTACATGTGCTATATGCTTATTTATTTACCATCTATTTATCTTTGCATGGGTATGGTTATATTGCATTGTATTCTTTGTATTTTTCTATGCCTGTATGGGTATATCCATTTTTAAATGTTTTTAATCATGTGGTGTTTATCAATAAAGGCATTATTGTTTATTGCTTGCAACAATCGGTGTGCATATGTTAGGTGTATGAGCTTTCCTCTTCCTCTTTTTTTGATTTTCTTTTCATACACAATATTGCACCCATATAGAGATAAATATATAAAAATATAGAGATAAATATATAAAAATATATATATATAAATATATATATAAATATATATATATATATATATGATAGAGATAGATAGAGATATAGAGAGAGATAGAGATAGAGATAGAGATATAGAGAGAGATAAAGATAGAGATATAGAGAGAGATAGAGATATAGAGAGAGATTGCCAATGTATGTAAAGTGCTATGGAATTAATAGCGCTATATAAATGAATAAAATTATTATTATTATTATTATAGATAGAGATAGAGATATAGAGAGAGATAGAGATATAGAGAGAGAGAGATAGAGATATAGAGAGAGATAGAGATATAGAGAGAGATAGAGATAGAGATATAGAGAGAGATAGAGATATAGAGAGAGATAGAGATATAGAGATATATATATATATATATATATATATATATATATATATATATATATATCTGTATATCTCTCTCTATATATAGATAGAGAGAGATATAATCTCTCTATATATATCTCTATATATCTCTCTAGAGAGAGAGCGAGAGAGAGATTATCTCTCTCTCTCTCTCTCTCTCTCTCTATATCTATATATCTCTAGAGAGAGAGAGCGATATATATATATATATATATATATATATATATATATATATATATATATATATATATATATATATATATATATATATATATATATATATATATATATATATATATAATAATATATATTAGAGGGAGATATATATATAGATGTATGTATATATAGATAGATAGGTAGATATAGATGTATTTATAGATAGGTAGATATAGATGTATTTATAGATAGGTAGATATAGATGTATGTATCTCTCTCTATATTATATATATATAATATATATATAGAGAGAGAGATAGATATATAATGATATATCTATATCAATTGAAGTTATGTGTGCGCTCTTGGTTCTATACTAGCAATATATCCTGGTGGATCAGACATTGATGACCTATCCTCCACATAAAGGTAGTGATCAGCCCCTGTAACAGGAGTATACATGAGATTGTCTGACTAATTCTGGACATGTTCTAACCACATTATTTATTTCAGTTTTGTTACTTTTTATTTTCCCCCTCCAAAATGATTCAGTTTCTTTCTAATTTCATTTATGCAAATTATGGGTCACATTAACAGTTAAAGTTCTGAAATGATTTTTCTTGGTATGAGGCTTTCCCTGCCCCCATTACAAAAAAAAAATCCATGGCATTTAAACAGGGGTGTGTAGACTTTTTATAGCCATGCTTTCTCCAGGACTTCAGGTCATTATATGTAATGCATACAGTAATGTGTTTTCAGCAATGCCACATAACAATGGAGCAATATTTGATATTAGTTTATTGAAATTTTACTGTTAGTCTGTGGTTTGTTTGTTTTTTTTTTTTGGTCTTTTCGTTTTGTCCCTTTCTTCCCCATCAGCTCTTGTTTCCTCTTTGAACAGTAGTAAAAGCTTTCCTGATGGCTTAGTTCTCTTTATAAACAAATGTGCATAAATCCCATCTGTTGACATGACTGCCCAAAAGAGGGAAAGCTTCAAGGGGTCGGTGGACAAGCTCTTAACAAGGTCAAGGCCTCCCTAATTCACACATTCTATTTTCGCGTATGAGTGCTATCCGTGGTGTCATTGGACAGTCTATGGGGCCCTTCTGTCAGTCATGTCCAACTTTGATCAGAGTCAGACCAAAATCGGTAATGCAAGTCAGTGAAAAACCCGGACCACACTCGGATGACGTCTGAGTGCATACCCATTTATCACGAGTTCTCAGAATGGAGAGGGTGGAGAATATTTTTATTTAGTATTATTATTATTATTATTATTATTATTATTATTGTTATTGTAATTTTTTTTCTATTATTATTTATTTGTAACAGTATTGTTTTATTATTTTTAATTTATTAAATTAATATTTTAATAAAGTTTATTAATTTTTATAATTATTTTTCAGTAGTCATAGTATTTATATATTTTTAATATTTTTTCTATTATTATATTAGTATTAATAATGTTTAATTTTTAATTTATTTTTGTTATAATTTTAATTAGTAGTTTTATTTATTTTAATAGTATTTTTATTAATTTTAATTTGTATATTTTTATTTTTTAATGTTAAATATAATTTAAAAATTAAAATTAAAAATAATATATAAAATAATTAAAAAAAAGTACTAGTACTACTAAATAGTATAAGTATAATAAAACTAAAATTAAAAATTAATAAAAATCATCACTAAAATAGTAAAATAATTATAAATATAAAATAACAAATAGTACTACTACAAAATAATAGAAGTATAATAAAAATAAAGTATAAAATAATACTTTTTTTTTATTTAATTATTTTTCTTTTTCCACATACAAGAAAATCAAATGATCAGAATAATCTTTCCGTTTTTCTCGTACATGAGAAGATCGGACATCTGAATGAGGCCTGTGCAGCATGAAATCCAAAAAAGTTACTATTCCTCCATCCGTGGTACCCTGTCTTGCGGTGACCACTGCAACCAATCCAATTGGATGCTATACGCTAGTGTGAGCGAATTTTTTACCAAGTTTGTTAAAGGAGTTTTCTCATCTTGTGTAGAGACCCCATTTCTCACACTAGTGGGACCCTAAATCTTGAGCCTGGCTCAATCCGAGAGAAACCTGAATGGAAAGGTGGCTGGGTTTGTGCGCCTCTCTCCACTGACGTCATAAGGGCAAAAAAGGGGGTTGTCACATGAGACCATTATAGAGTTTAGATAGTAGTATAGATGTGTGACGCCCTGGACTAGCCAGGTAGTCCCAGATAGCCCCATGCACTACACCCATCCCTAAATAAGGTGTCAGCAGCCAACCTAATAAACCCTGGTTACCTCCCTCTGGGTTTGATGTCCACACATGGGGCGGAGCCTGGCAGTTGGCCACTCCCCCTCAGGAGTTCACCTGCCCAGAGGCAGGAAAACACGTCAGATGAGATTAGTTGTGACAATGGAGAGGAGTAGTTGAGAGAGGAGTTAGGAGTAGAATATGTCTGTGCCCTAGATAGGCGCCCGTGCACTTTGACCAGGAGGCAGACGGTGGTGGGCGTCTGCAGGAACCGGGAAGACAGTCATGGTGAAACCGTAGGTAGCCGGGGCAGGTTAGTGGCCCGCCGGTACCGAACCGGGGAACCAGCTGGAAACTGGAGCACAGTGGGGATACTCAGACCCTGAAACGCGGTCCCGACTCTACCAGACCCCGTTAATTAATTGATTGAATCTGGACTCTAGGTCCTTTCCCACCCAAAGTCCCGAAAGAAGGCAACAGCCCACCGATTCCGGATAACGGCCACCGTCAAGGGCCAAAGATCCACCGGGCCAGCACTTGCGGACAACGGGGTCTCCCGACGTACACGCCGGGGAGCGGGACTCCCGTCGCTGAAGCGCGGTTGTCCAAAATCTACAAAAAGGTGCAGGAGAAGGCGGACACTACCAACCGTTTAGGGACCGAAGCGACCGGCTGCGGGCACAGACTATCCACCGTTTGGTTTACCAGAGACTCCCATGTGTTTGTCCGAGTGAGTACTACTGGGCCCACGGGCTGTGCACCGACACTGCACCACACCAACCGGGTCCTGGGACCACCATCCCCTTCCACCGTAGCGGTTAAAATCACAAGCTGCCCCCAACATCTCCCCCGGGGTGCCCAGTAACCAGCAGCGGTGGTGCCTACATTCACCACAACCCATGGGTGGTGTCACAAACTCTAAATCTAATCCAAAACCCACACTCGACACGCCAGCCCCCTTTACAGAGCGATGTGACCCCTGGTCTGGAGGCGCTCGAGCCACCGACACAGGAACCCGGATCCGAGCGGCTCGGCTGCGGCCGAGCGCGGGGCGGTACAGATGTCTGAAGGATTGTTAGTCTGCTCTCCATGACTTGGTGGGCTTGTGGGTATTCACAGCAGCCAATCTGAGGAGGCAGAGCTGCAGGAATAAAGGGGCAACAACGATGAAACAGGGGGTGTCTCCAACCACCTCAGATTATTGGAGACACTAAATGTAAATCTATCTATGGGAAATAAATCACCGGCGGTCCTCTGATGTCGGGTCGTTTTTGTGCTTCAATCAACAAATAACCTGGTGATGCAGTATGCTGGCTTTCAATTGTCTCTGCTCTGATAAGGCCACGTCCCATCGCTCCAGGAAGTGGGTCAGGACCCCATCATTCCGAGAAAGGTGGCGGGCTCAACTCCTGAATCTCTATTTCTGACCGATTATATGCCAGGAGCTGCACAAATAAAACATTTTGGGTATTTTTAGTTGTCTCACATGATGGTCACCACATGATATCACAAGACTTGTATGTGACGGCAGGAATACATTACAGCATAAAAAGTCTGGACACCCAAATCTCTGGAGCCCAAAGGTCTTTGGAAATTGTTGCCCCAGCTCTGACTGAAAACTGCAACTAACCTTGTGTTTTTCGTTTGTGTGTCGTGGTTTTTTTTTTGTTTTTTTTTGTTTTAAATGTGGTTGCAAAACTCCCCCACTCCTGTGTGTGCATATTTGTTATCTGACAGCAGCGGTCATATGGCATCTGAGGTCACGTGCAGATCCTCATCTGTAAGGAAGGAGCTGACGAGTGGCTGTCATCCCCTCGTGTGATGGACGGCTCCTCACTACCTTTTACATTTATATTTTACGCCAGTTTTTTATTGCTTCCTTTTTAATCTTTGCATTCTCTTTCAGTGTTCTAAATCTGTCTGTCTCCTCACTTGTCTGTGATCAGTCTGCTGCTTGTCTCTGTAAACCATTTCTTTGTTTTTCTGGTTTTTGTTTGTTCTTTCTCTTTTTCTCTCTGTCTCTCTCCCTGTCTGTGTGTTTCTTTTTCTGTCTTTCTCTGCTGCTCGCACTCTCTCTCTGTTGCTCGCGTTCTTTCTCTGTTGCTCGCGTTCTTTCTCTGTTGCTCGCGCTCTTTCTCTGTTGCTCGCGCTCTTTCTCTGTTGCTCGCGCTCTTTCTCTGTTGCTCGCGCTCTTTCTCTGTTGCTCGCGCTCTTTCTCTGTTGCTCGCGCTCTTTCTCTGTTGCTCGCGCTCTTTCTCTGTTGCTCGCGCTCTTTCTCTGTTGCTCGCGCTCTTTCTCTGTTGCTCGCGCTCTTTCTCTGTTGCTCGCGCTCTTTCTCTGTTGCTCGCGCTCTTTCTCTGTTGCTCGCGCTCTTTCTCTGTTGCTCGCGCTCTTTCTCTGTTGCTCGCGCTCTTTCTCTGTTGCTCGCGCTCTTTCTCTGTGTTGCTCGCGCTCTTTCTCTGTGTTGCTCGCGCTCTTTCTCTGTGTTGCTCGCGCTCTTTCTCTGTGTTGCTCGCGCTCTCTCTGTGTTGCTCGCGCTCTCTCTGTGTTGCTCGCGCTCTCTCTGTGTTGCTCGCGCTCTCTCTGTGTTGCTCGCGCTCTCTCTGTGTTGCTCGCGCTCTCTCTGTGTTGCTCGCGCTCTCTCTGTGTTGCTCGCGCTCTCTCTGTGTTGCTCGCGCTCTCTCTGTGTTGCTCGCGCTCTCTCTGTGTTGCTCGCGCTCTCTTTCTCTGTGTTGCTCGCGCTCTCTTTCTCTGTGTTGCTCGCGCTCTTTTTCTCTGTGTTGCTCGCGCTCTTTTTCTCTGTGTTGCTCGCGCTCTCTTTCTCTGTGTTGCTCGCGCTCTTTTTCTCTGTGTTGCTCGCGCTCTTTTTCTCTGTGTTGCTCGCGCTCTTTTTCTCTGTGTTGCTCGCGCTCTTTTTCTCTGTGTTGCTCGCGCTCTTTTTCTCTGTGTTGCTCGCGCTCTTTTTCTCTGTGTTGCTCGCGCTCTTTCTCGGGCTCTGGCGCTCTTTCTCGGGCATGTGTCTAGCCAACACCAATATCACAACCACAAAAGTGGGAAAACAAACCACATTGCTTAGGAACACCAACAACTATTATGCAACTACATAAAAATATTAAAAAAAAATATTCTCCCTGGAAGAAGCATTGTTAATGCGAAACGTGCGTTGGGTATGTGGGATGTCGTTGTATTTTGTTTTTTTTTTGCAGACTCCCTTTATAGATAAATCTTGTGCTACTATGGGACCTTCTTTATATGTATGTGATTTGTGATGTGACTTCTGTTTCACATATTGTGGACTCACGTGTGTCTTTTACGTTGATAGTTTTCTTTATATTGATGTTAAACGTGGTTACATGCATTACCACTTATATTGTGATGGTGTGATCTTGTGGGTGGTGTATGATTTTGTGTAGGTTCGTATTTTAAGCGTGGTGCTCTGTCCATTCTATGTATTATTCATCCTCTCTGCAGGGTTATTACCCCCTGCAGTGCTTCTGTCCCTAGGTGTGGGGGAGGGAGGCCTGGAATCCACCTAAAGTCTCTGCTTACCTGGGGGATTATTCAGTCTGGCTGAGAAGGGCAAGAGACAAGCAGGAAGATTCATCCTCTGGGGGAGAAACTGCAGCTACAGGCAGTACCCCAGAGAGCCGTTGAGAATCCCCGATTTCCCAGGAAAAGGACTGCTGGAGGATTATGACTGATCCCCGGGACATTTATCCCATTACTGGACTACTTTACCCTCTGTATGGTGGATTATTTTCATGGACGCTCTGATTTACTTGGAATAAGTATTTTTTAGATTGTTCAATCATCTCTCGCTCTATTGGTTGTGTGATGTCGGAGAAGGACCCCGTGAAATATATAGTTTTTGGTCCGGTTCTAATTAAATTATTTAATCATTAACACTGTATAGGGGTTTTGGCTAGATGTTCCCAATATTCAATCTACCCCTTTTTTTGGGGGAATCTATTCACAATATTTAAAATTTTTATACAGTTGCATAATAGTTGTTGGTGTTAAGCATTGTGTATGTATAGTATCTTGTAGCAGCCTTTTATATTATTAGTTCTCGGTGATGTTTTTATTGTTTCTGGTTTTAGGTGACATTTTTTAGCTATTCTTCCCCTGTCGTTCTGCCTACTCCCTATATACTGTCTCGCAGCCCTCTTCCCTCTCTCGCACTCCTCCTCTTCTGTCCTGTCTGCCAAGCTGCTTCTTCATATAACCCTTCCTTCTTGAATTCTTCTCGGTTTTCTTTCCCCGGTCCCGCAGCTTTTCTAGTTTATCTTGAGTAAATAGGGGCTTTTTATGTTTTCTGAGCTATGACCCTGTGTGATCTTCTCTGCTTCCGGGAGACGCTTCTTTGCTCCGCTCCGCACTTGCACTTGGCCCGCCGCGATCCCCAGAGGTTTAGCCCGATCTGATGATGAAAGTTGACTTTTTCTTTTCTTACACAGCCACAGTTTACTTTACAAATTCATACTCTGAGATATGCCGTGAAATTCAAGAGCAGTCCGGCCAATGGATCCCTTTGAGAACAGTTATCTCGCCCAACTACCCCGTACACGGGAATGTTCCTGTATAAAGGGGAGAGCAAAGAAAGCTCTTTTCTCTTGCAATTTTAACACCTGACCCTTTCATTACGCAACGGCCTGATTTTTATATTGGCAAAATCATGAAGGGTCCCCCCCTCCCCATGCATATTAATTGTTCACCGTTTTGGCCAACTTTACTCTGTGGATGGAGGTCGTAGTGATGAGCGGGCACTACCATGCTCGGGTGCTCAGTACTCGTAACTAGTGATGAGTGAGCACTACCATGCTCAGGTGCTCGGTACTCGTAACTAGTGATGAGCGGGCACTACCATGCTCGGGTGCTCAGTACTAGTAACTAGTGATGAGCGGGCACTACCATGCTCGGGTGCTCAGTACTCGTAACTAGTGATGAGCGGGCACTACCATGCTCGGGTGCTCAGTACTCGTAACTAGTGATGAGCGGGCACTACCATGCTCGGGTGCTCTGTACTAGTAACTAGTGATGAGCGGGCACTACCATGCTCTGGTGTTCTGTACTAGTAACTAGTGATGATCGGGCACTACCATGCTCGGGTGCTCAGTACTCGTAACTAGTGATGAGCGGGCACTACCATGCTTGGGTGCTCGTTACTAGTGATGAGCGGGCACTACCATGCTCAGCTGCTCAGTACTAGTAACGAGCGGGCACTACCATGCTCAGGTGCTCAGTACTGGTAACTGGTGATGAGCGGGCAATACCATGCTCAGGTGCTCAGTACTCGTAACTAGTAATGAGCAGGCACTACCATGCTCGGGTGCTCAGTACTCGTAACTAGTGATGAGTGGACACTACCATGCTCAGGTGCTCTGTACTAGTAACTAGTGATGAGCGGGCACTACTGTTGAGGAGAGCCATAAGATGAAATACTTAACCTCTGGACATAGAGCACTGTGAGAAGTGTGTTCAATTAAATCAATTCTCTATACATAAGCCAGTCACTCTTAAGAGGAAGCCAAGATGGCTCCCGATGACATCACAGACCAAACCATCAGCATGGATCCACCAGATGACGTCCCTCCCATCACCATGGTATCATCCACTGAAGTCAGACCCGCCCATCAACAGCAACACGGATATCCCCATTGGCTAGCCCATGAACTGTACCATTAAATGGGCATATCGGAATTTGTGTACGCCCCTAGCCTATATCAAGAGGACGCATGCTCTGTACTCGCTCTGTTCGGTGCCATTTTTACTGTGACTAAGAAGAGATTTCATATCCGACTGTGTCTGGTGTGAATTCTTTTACGCATGCACTTGGTCCATACCAATTCGGCCAGGCAGTAAGCAACTAGTGATCTCTGGTTAAGAGTTCACCTTAAAATTATTGGCGCCCAACGTGGGGCCAGTAATATGGTGTATATATAATGATATTTTTTTTTTCCAGTTTTGGTACTTTATGTCCAAATGTGTCCGGACCTAGCAAATCTTTTTCAGTTTGCTACAATGTTTCGGTGTAGGTAAAAAAAACAGCTATCAGCACATGAGAGTAACTTCTACTTAGCTGCTTGGATGACTATTGTTTGCTGTACTATTGCATGTTAGTGTGACCTCCGTTATGTATTGGGTAGGGGGTGCATTTATTATTTTTGCTCCATAGAGAATTTTTCATGACGCATACCGGTTGCGGCAGCCCATTGTCGCCATGAAGCCGTAACCCTAAATTATACGATGAATGCACTTTATGTACAGAAGACCAAACTTTTTAGTGACTGATTTAGAAGGATCAGATGACGCCGTATTAACAATATCACAGTATTCGTCAGGGATGAGCAGCGGTAGCGGATATTAGAGCCTGACGCTCTGCATCAATCCCGTCTGTCAATGCATAGCGTGTCTAATGGCACTGTCTAATAGCCACAATTGGCTACAATAGGACACTTATGATATTTCTCTTTTATCAGTCCCCCGTTTCTGCGATCTGGTACAATGAGGTCCTTCTGACACTTCCACGCCTGATTTTTACGCCATTCTTTGCTGCCATTGTCACTTGTTTTCTTCATTTCTGTGAATTGACGGCTTGGGGGATGCGCTTAGCCTCTGTCCAGGAGAAGGTATTCACTAGATACAGGGTTTTTTCGCTAATCTTTTCTTATTTCGCTTTCACCCAAGCTTGGATCCATTTCACCCAGCCGTATGCAGAGGTCTCTGGACCCATCCTGTAAATAAATGGGGGACGATGGAAATGGCTGATATATACCGGATTGATGAATAGGGGGTGTAGGGGGCACTTGCATGGACTGTAGGTAACACTGTGACTTCTGCTGGCTGCTAAACGTTACTGCACCAAAGGGTTGTCCACTTTTTTAGAGACCGTATTTTTGGCTAAAATGTAAATAAATTGTAATCTGGTTTGCACTATTTGCCTTCTACAGCCTCTTGTTGCACGTTCCATTGCAGAATGAGTTAACTGAGAACCCATCAGTGAACTCGTTCTGATGGTCCAGTGGGAGAGCTCCTAAATGTATTTTTTTTTTTTTAAGATTTATTGTGTCGCCCAGGGCTATGGGGTATTCGGTCCCGAGCCGTATCTATATGGGGATGCTGTGTCACGGTTGTATAATGGCCGATGCCCGGTTCTGTGACCCCGGGGACGCTTTTTAAAAGGGGTTATATACAGGGAATGAAAGAGTTTGTATTTTGAACCCACTTGCGGGTTGCGGTTGTGGTGATGGAACCGCCACTGCACAGTCTATTACCTCTGGGGCTGATGGTGATGGCAGCCTGGATGGTAGGCCCTCCGCAAGTAGGGCCGGGCCCCAGGGAGTGAATGGAAGGGGTCTATTGCAGAAAGAAGGGAGACCACACGGTGGGGATGCAGTGCAACTTCTGTTTACCCACAGTGCTGTTGAGCTGTGGCCCTGAGGACGGCCGGTTCAGATCCCTGGTCCCTTTTTGTCCCAGTGCCGGTGTGGTGACCTGGTAGTCTCTTTCCCCGGCACCTCTCACTTGTGGTTGGGACCCCGTAACCTGGAGCGTTCGTGGGTCCCTTACTGTCTGTCAACAGTCTCTCGTCTGTACGTCGGGCAGTGTGAAGCCTGTAGGGTCGGTGTTCTGTTCTGGTCCCTGGCTCAATCTCTACACAGGTCCCCTCACTGTTCAGGTATTTTGTCAGGTTGCCTGAAGCTGTCGCCTGACCTAGGGCCCTGTGCCCCGTCGGTGCTCTGGTTCCAGAGGTACCTCGTCGTATCCTCCCTGGCAACTCCTCCTTCACCACCTCGGTCACTGCTTCATGACCCCGTCTGGAGACACGTCTATCCCCTTCAACTGTCACTACCGAACTCCACTGTCTGACTGTTTGTCCCCTCCCACCGGGTTGCCGTCTAGTGGACTGGACTGGCTCTGCCTCTGGGTGGCCATCCATTGGGTCCCGGACTAGTCAGTCACCCCTAATGGGGAGAGGGAAACTGGGTAATGTTATGTGTTTAGGTAGTACCGGCACTGGTCTTCCAGGTCCCTGGGAGTAGGCCCTGCATCTTGGTCAGGGGATAGGCCCTGCATCTTGGTCAGGGGGTAGGTCCAGCATCTTGGTCAGGGGGTAGGCCCTGCATCTTGGTCAGGGGGTAGGCCCTGCATCTTGGTCAGGGGGTAGGCCCTGCATCTTGGTCAGGGGGTAGGCCCTGCATCTTGGTCAGGATGCAGTACCTAGTAGTGCCCTGAGGGGTTCAGGGGTGCTACATTAGTATGGTAACAATTCTATCACCCTGGGTATATACAGCAGCAGTAAGTGATTTGCAGTGACCGCCCAATGATCTGTGAGAATATAGGGGTCCTTTTAATGATTGATCCATACCTGATGTTTTGTAGATATACGGTTCTTCACTTTTCCAGACCTTTTTTTTTTTTTTTTTTGAGCAAATTCTTTGTAGGAACAATTCCTTTTTCACTTCTCGTTCTGGAGAAACGTTACTTACTGACACTTGGCGTTGTGTATGGTACGCTTTGTTCTCTGTCATATCATAGTTTTGGGTGAGGGCGGTTTGGCCGTGTGTTGAGTGGCGACTTTTTATTTTTTTGGAAACTGATTTGCATTTATTCTTTGCATATCTGATTGGTTTCGTTCAGCCTCGGTAGTTCTGCACAATGCAGAATATTAATGAGGTTATTACAGACGACGCGGTCTTCCGAATATCGATATCAGAAAGTCTTTATATTGGCTGCAGGAGCAATCGGGGTTTACAGCAGAGTGAAGTTCAACTAATTATCTATCTATCTATCCATCCCTCTATCCATCCCTCTATCCATCCCTCTATCCATCCCTCTATCCATCCCTCTATCCCTCCCTCTATCCATCCCTCTATCCATCCCTCTATCCATCCCTCTATCCATCCCTCTATCCATCCCTCTATCCATCCCTCTATCTATCCATCCATCTATCCCTCTATCTATCCATCCATCTATCCCTCTATCTATCCCTCTATCTATCTATCCCTCTATCTATCTATCCCTCTATCTATCTATCCCTCTATCTATCTATCCCTCTATCTATCTATCTATCTATCTATCTATCTATCTATCTATCCCTCCCTCTATCCCTCCCTCTATCCCTCCCTCTATCCCTCCCTCTATCCCTCCCTCTATCCCTCCCTCTATCCCTCCCTCTATCCCTCCCTCTATCCCTCCCTCTATCCCTCCCTCTATCCCTCCCTCTATCCCTCCCTCTATCCCTCCCTCTATCCCTCCCTCTATCCCTCCCTCTATCCATCCCTCTATCCATCCCTCTATCCATCCCTCTATCCCTCCCTCTATCCCTCCCTCTATCCATCCCTCTATCCCTCCCTCTATCCCTCCCTCTATCCCTCCCTCTATCCCTCCCTCTATCCCTCCCTCTATCCCTCCCTCTATCCCTCCCTCTATCCCTCCCTCTATCCCTCCCTCTATCCCTCCCTCTATCCCTCCCTCTATCCATCCCTCTATCCCTCCCTCTATCCCTCCCTCTATCCCTCCCTCTATCCCTCCCTCTATCCCTCCCTCTATCCATCCCTCTATCCCTCTATCTATCCCTCTATCTATCCCTCTATCTATCCCTCTATCTATCCCTCTATCTATCCCTCTATCTATCCCTCTATCTATCCCTCTATCTATCCCTCTATCTATCCCTCTATCTATCCCTCTATCTATCCCTCTATCTATCCCTCTATCTATCCCTCTATCTATCCCTCTATCTATCCCTCTATCTATCCCTCTATCTATCCCTCTATCCATCCCTCTATCCATCCCTCTATCCATCCCTCTATCCATCCCTCTATCCATCCCTCTATCCATCCCTCTATCCATCCCTCTATCCATCCCTCTATCCATCCCTCTATCCATCCCTCTATCCATCCCTCTATCCATCCCTCTATCCATCCCTCTATCCATCCCTCTATCCATCCCTCTATCCATCCCTCTATCCATCCCTCTATCCATCCCTCTATCCATCCCTCTATCCATCCCTCTATCCATCCCTCTATCCATCCCTCTATCCATCCCTCTATCCATCCCTCTATCCCTCTATCTATCCCTCTATCTATCCCTCTATCTATCCCTCTATCCATCCCTCTATCCATCCCTCTATCTATCCCTCTATCTATCCCTCTATCTATCCCTCTATCTATCCCTCTATCTATCCCTCTATCTATCCCTCTATCTATCCCTCTATCTATCCCTCTATCTATCCCTCTATCTATCCCTCTATCTATCTATCCCTCTATCTATCTATCCCTCTATCTATCTATCTATCTATCTATCCCTCTATCTATCTATCTATCTATCTATCTATCCCTCTATCTATCTATCTATCTATCCCTCCCTCTATCCCTCCCTCTATCCCTCCCTCTATCCCTCCCTCTATCCCTCCCTCTATCCCTCCCTCTATCCATCCCTCTATCCATCCGCCTGTTATTGATTTCAAGAGGAGGCAGATGTGTAGTACCCGTCCGCAACCGCTGTCGGTTGATGGGGCAGCTCCGGAACTCAGTTTCCGGACACCTGTTACCGCCGTCACCAAGGAAAGCTGGGCGTCTGACCCCAGCCAATCAGACATTGATTACCCATCCTAAGGATAGACAATCACTTGTAAAACAGAGAGAGAGGGGAGCCAGCACGATCTGAAATTGGCATGCATCATATAAAAAGTGCAAATTCACAGATTTATTCCAACTGTACTGTAATATAAATGAGATTTTTAGCAAATAATTGATCAATTCTTTGAGCCACCCCTGCCAACGTCACGGCAAATCTCAATAGGGGGGTCCTACTCTATATTCTGTATTTCATGTGCCATGCGGCCTCCTAGATAAAGTTAAAAGCAGAACCATAATGGAGCACACATACCTGCAACCTGTATATAGCCGCTTCTATGTTGCAAAAGAGGCAATTGTGGATAGAGACCAGCCCAGGTCCCAGCATGTGGAGCAAGCTCTGCACCATACCAGGACTATATCACAACTGATCCTCCCAGTGCCAGACAGCAACCATTGATAAAGGCGGACCAGATCCAAGATGGTGCCTAATTAGCATTGCCTGTGGAAAGGGTGAGGCAACTGAATGTGAACAGCTACCAACAGGAGGAATACATAGCAAACCAAAATCAGGCGTGCATAGCATGGTGGTGACCAGCCACCAGAATTTGTAGCATAACTACAACCAAACAGAGAGAGAGGGGAGCCAGCACGATCTGAAAATGGCATGACTGACCATCACCATGCTATGCACGCCTGATTTTGGTTTGCAATGTATTCCTCCTGTTGGTAGCTGTTCACATTCAGTTGCCTCACCCCTTTCCACAGGCAATGCTAATTAGGCACCATCTTGGATCTGGTCCGCCTTTATCAATGGTTGCTGTTTGGCACTGGGAGGATCAGTTGTGATATAGTCCTGGTATGGTGCAGAGCTTGCTCCACATGCTGGGACCTGGGCTGGTCTCTATCCACAAGTGCCTTTTTTGCAACATAGAAGCGGTTATATACAGGTTACAGGTATGTGTGCTCCATTATGGTTCTGCTTTTAACTTTATCTAGGAGGCCGCATGGCACATAAAATACGTAATATAGGTTAGGACCCCCCTATTGAGATTTGCCGTGACGTTGGCAGGGGTGGCTCAAAGAATTGATAAATTTGCTAAAAATCTCATTTTTTTTTTTTATAGTACAGTTGGAATAAATCTGTGAATTTTCACTTTTTATATGATGCATGTCAATTTCAGATCGTGCTGGCTCCTTTTTCTCTAATCACTTGTAAAAGTAGTGGACAACCCCTTTTAAAGGTCAGGTCGGGGACCATAGGCAAAGACGACATTAGTCCTGGGAAGAGCCGGCCAGGACCAGAGGTGAAAGGTACACATATAATACGCACGCACGCATACATACATACATACATACATACATACATACATACATACATACATACACACACACACACACACACACACACACACACACACACACACACACACACACTTTTTGCAAAGCCATTCTGACACTCCTTTCTCTGATTTGAGAAGACTGGTGTTCTTACTTTGAAAGAAAAAAAATAAAATAAAATCTTTATTTTTATATAGCGCTAACATATTCCACAGCGCTTTACATACATTGCCAACTCTGTCCCCATTGGGGCTCACAATCTAAATTCCCTATCTGTATGTCTTTGGAGTGTAGGAGGAAACCCACGCAAACATGGGGAGAACATACAAACTCCTTTCAGATGGTGTCCTTGGTGGGATTCGAACCCAGGACCCCAGCGCTGCAAGGCTGTAGTGCTAACCACTGAGCCACCGTGCAGTGCTAACCACTTGGCCACCGTGCTGCCCATCTCTAATCCGATGAGACTGGTGTACTTGCTCTGAAAACCCATATTGATTAGATATAACAGTTAAGTTAGGATACTGTTGTGACATTATAAAAGCAAAATGATGTGAAAGGCACAATGTAAATGGACACCCTTGGAGTGTAATACTGTATGGATTTTTATTGTGTTGATTGGCATCAAATAAAGTTTAAGGGGGAAAAAAAAAAGAAAATCCATCTCTGATCCCATAACACTGGTGTACTTACTTTGAAAATCCATCTCTAACCAATAATACTGGTGTACTTACTTTGAAAATCCATCTCTGATCCCATAACACTGGTGTACTTACTTTGAAAATCCATCTCTGATCCCCATAACACTGGTGTACTTACATTGAAAATCCATCTCTGATCCCATAACACTGGTGTACTTACATTGAAAATCCATCTCTGATCCCATAACACTGGTGTACTTACTTTGAAAATCCATCTCTGATCCCCATAACACTGGTGTACTTACTTTGAAAATCCATCTCTGATCCCCATAACACTGGTGTACTTACATTGAAAATCCATCTCTGATCCCATAACACTGGTGTACTTACTTTGAAAATCCATCTCTGATCCCATAACACTGGTGTACTTACATTGAAAATCCATCTCTGATCCCATAACACTGGTGTACTTACATTGAAAATCCATCTCTGATCCCCATAACACTGGTGTACTTACATTGAAAATCCATCTCTGATCCCCATAACACTGGTGTACTTACTTTGAAAATCCATCTCTGATCCCATAACACTGGTGTACTTACTTTGAAAATCCATCTCTGATCCGATCACACTGGTGTACTTACTCTGAAAATCCATCTCTGATCCCATAACACTGGTGTACTTACTTTGAAAATCCATCTCTGATCCCATAACACTGGTGTACTTACATTGAAAATCCATCTCTGATCCCCATAACACTGGTGTACTTACTTTGAAAATCCATCTCTGATCCCATAACACTGGTGTACTTACTTTGAAAATCCATCTCTGATCCGATCACACTGGTGTACTTACTCTGAAAATCCATCTCTGATCCCATAACACTGGTGTACTTACTTTGAAAATCCATCTCTGATCCCATAACACTGGTGTACTTACATTGAAAATCCATCTCTGATCCCCATAACACTGGTGTACTTACTCTGAAAATCCATCTCTGATCCCATAACACTGGTGTACTTACTTTGAAAATCCATCTCTGATCCGAAAAAACTAGTGTAATTACTTTGAAAATCCATCTCTGATCTGAAGAGACTGGTGTATATACTCTGAGAATCCATCTCTGATCTGAAGAGACTGGTGTATATACTCTGAGAATCCATCTCTGATCCGATCACACTGGTGTACTTACTTTGAAAATCCATCTAATGTATGCAGTTAGTATTGTGAAGTCATATGCACAGTTCGGCTATGTGCGCACGCTGCGATTTAGTGTGACCACAAAGATGCAGTGTTTTTGTGCGTCTTTGGCTACTAAAAACCGCATCCGCGGTAAAAAAATGCATTAAAAAAAACGCATGCGTTTTTACGTGTTTTTTCCTGAGATATTGTTGCTGTGTTTTTTCCAATGCATTGCATGGGTGAAAACGCTGGCAAAAACGCAGAAAGAATTGACATGTTGCATGTTTCTGGTCACCACACTGTACGGACAGCAAAAAATGAAAATTCATAGACTTTGCTGGAGTCATGCAGGTTTTAGACCAAAAAACGCACCCAAAAAACGCACCGTGCGCACATAGCCTTAAGGCATTTTCTAAGTGATTGTGGGTTTCTCTTAAGGACCCCCTCTGCGGCTTGGATCCCCCTCTAGGAGCCAGGTGACATAGCTCATCTTTCGGGGTCCATGTTCCGATATTGTAGAAGTCAGACAATTTTTGCAACCAGATATCCCAAGGAGTGAATGACTTATTCCAAAGACATACAGATAGGGACCTTAGATTGTGAGCCCCAATGGGGACAGTGCTGCCAATGTATGTAAAGCGCTGTGGAATTAATAGCGCTATATAAATGAATATAAATTATAAATTATCTGCAAGAACCGTGCAGTGCAGGTCTGTCCGTGCTGATACAAGACCCCATTGACGTGCTAAGAGGTATGACATTTGGGTGGGTGCGGTGACCCCCTTCATATTAACACCACTTATTCTATCTTGGGTAGCTATGCAATAGGCGTTGCATCATTTTGGGGGGGGGGGGTGTGTTGTCGGCAGCTGAAATATTAATATAATATATATTTAATATATATATATATATATATATATATATATATATATATATATATATATATATATATATATATATATATATATATATATATATATATATATATATATATATATATATATATATAAAATATATATATATATATATATAAAAATATTAATTCTGGGAGCCGTCAGCGCAACCCTGCCATAGGCTGCAGCCTCTATCCTTAAAATCCTAATAAATGTATTGGAGGGGGGCAGCGGTGGCCTCGCACACGTCCTGCCATCTGCTATTGACCTGACAGTCACTTGCTTCCTCCCCGCTGGGATTTTGGCCTCAGTCGTGTGTAACTTGATGAGCGGTTGGATCACATCTCCGGGGGGCTTTAAGTCCGGACCCCTTTCTGCCTCCTCTAAAAAGAAGAGGATTTGTGTGTGATGACAGTCTTCGTCTATCCGTTGCCCGGAGACGCTGATCCCTCGCTATCGGGCACTTCTAAAAACGAGCGCGTCTTAATATTATGCTCATGAAATCGGAGACGGAAAAGTATATTTGCCCAAACGCCGTGGACATCTGTCAATAACATTAGGAGGATTTGCAAAGAAAGAAAGGAAGAAAGTGCATTTGTGTTTTAAGAAAACCATAATTTAAAGTGGCCTAAACAGAGCTTTCTTTCCACGTAGAAAATCCACACCAAATATTCCCACCCTTAAAATGGGCTCCTTACTCCATCCAAGGGATGAATGCTTCATCATTAGGCTATGTGTCCACGGTAGAATGTACCTGCGGACTTTTCTGCCTGAAAATCCGCAACTTTTGCGGCAAATCCGCACCCGCGGATTTGCCGCGGATTTTGATGCGGATTTTTTTTTTTTTTTTTTCCCATTCTATACCCAAATCCGCACCAAAATCCGCAACAAACAATTGACATGCTGCAGATTTTTCCGCATCAAAATCCGCGGCAAATCCGCAGCGGAAAAATCCGCAGCATGGACACAGCATTTCCAAAATGCCATTGAAATGGCTTGGAAGTGCCGCTGCTGCAGATTTTCGGCAAATCCGCGGTAAATCCGCGGCAAAATCCGCGGTAAATCCGCAGCGTGGGCACATAGGGTGCGAGATAAATCTTAATGCTAAGGCTATCACCTTGGTATAAGGGTTCTTCTCAGCTTCATAGATGAATATTATCCACTTTTGCAATTTTACAGCTTCTTCAAATTTGCAGCCGTTCTTGAGATATTCACACTTTTTCTTCTTTGGTGTAAAGCTTGTTGCCTAGGAGACTGAGCACCGCTGCTGTCTAGCTTATAAGTGCCGTGCTGAAGGTTGTCGAGATTGGGAGATAACATCTCTTTCCAGCCTTCAAAACTGCGTTTCCAAGCTCAGTAGAAAAGAGCTTGTAAGCACTGTGCATGTTCTGCTGTCTAGCCGCAGTGGTCTGTCTCCAAGGCTACAAGCTGTACACAAAAGAAAAGAGTAGCTGAAAATTTTAAACAATGCATAGTATCTCTAAATACAATCAGACAAGGCCGGTATATAAAGATGGGGAATATTCTCTTTAAGGAGAATATGCCAGCGGCTGTCAGTTGTCAGGGTGGGGGAAAAAAACATTTTATCTCAATGTGTAAAAGTTGTACAAATTTATTTATTTATTTATTTATTTATTTATTTTTTTTTACAGGTCGCACAATTGTCTACCTGATTATTATGATCAGATCCAATCAGTCAGTATCTACCATTTAATCCTTTTTTAAAGGGTTATTCCCATCTCCTGTCCCAATAACTAGTAGGTGCAATAAAAATATTAGCAAATATATCCAATTGAAAATGTAGTATAGTTCTCCTGATTAGCTATGTCTCTTACTTCATGTGCAGGGCATTGCAGGAACTTTAGTTATCCATGGTTATTGTCATGAGCAACTAATTGTGACTGTTTGGTCATAACTATGGCCACTTACAATCCTTCAATGCCCTGCACATGAAGTAAAAGACATGGTTAGTCAGAAGAACTGTACTACATTGTTAATTGGAGGTTATTATTATTATTATTATTATTATTATTATTATTATTATTAATATTTATTCCTTTGTCTCTAACCTCATGTGCAGGGCATTGCAGAACCTTAGGTATCCATGCTTACAACCACCAGCAACTAAATGTCACTATATGCATGGTCATAACCATGGATACCTAAGGTCCTGCAATGTAAGAGACATAGGAATAATAATTAGGAATAATATGATAATTATTATTATTCCTACATCCCATACCTTACGTGCTGGGCATTGCAGGATCTTCGTTGCTCGTCGTCATAAACGTTGATACCTATCTGTCACTACATGTGTGGTTGTAACCATGGATACCTAAGGTCCTTCAATGCCCTGCACATGAGGTAAGAGACCTAGTGAGTCTGAAGAACTATAATACATTTCTAATTGGACGTATTTGCTAATTAATAATTCATTATTATTTATACCTATGTCTCTTACTTCATGTGTAGAGCATTGCAGGACCTAAGATATCTATGCATACAATCACCAGCAACTAAATGTTACTATATGCGTGGCCATAACCATGGATACCTAAGGTCCTGCAATGCCCTGCACATGAGGTAAGAGAAATAGAAATGTAGTATAGTTCTCCTGATTACCTATAAGGTGTTTTTTTTTTATTTATTTTTTATTATTATTATTATTATTATTAATAATAATAATAATATTATACCTACTACATATTAGGATATTGGAGATGGGAATACTTTTGCTATCCGGAGCTGTTGCTGGGCCGCATTTTCAGCTGTCTGGACACAATATGTCCAGACAGCTGACAGCCGTGGTCCCACAAAGCTTCTCATAGCCAGATCAGACACTCCATACTTTGCACTGACGAGGGGCAAGCACCCCGAAACACCGTGTCTGCAAATTGGGATTCTGATCTGGCATATATATCCTAAGTTATATTGAAAGGATTGTTAAAAATCCACATTTAACTTTTAGGATCGCTACTTCCAATAGGTGGCGCTGCGCTAGAGTTTGTCTCCTGTCCTGGAGAGAAAATTTGGACACAATATGGACATTCTGGAATTAGGAAACTTACAATTATCTGATTAGAAAACCCCTTTAAAATACTGTGTGAAGCGGTCTGTGTAAAGTATGGACCATGATGATCTGAGCTTGCTTAGGGTCTCCTTGATCTAGACTCGTAGCCATTCATGTGTCTGCTTAGTTTTCTGTGGCTGGTCCGAACATCTTGGGCCAAATTCAGACATCTGGGATCCGTGTACAGTATGGACAACAATGATCTGGACCAATTGTAAGTCTCCAGGACCGAAATCAACAGACCTATAGCCATACATGAGGCTCTTGAGTTTAGGTCAGAAGATCTGCGACCAGTGTGGACATCTTGGCCCAAATTCAAGGTCCATACGTTATACAAATCCTGGATATCTGATCATCTGGACCGGCCTAGGGTTTCCTGGTCAGAAATCAACAGATTCATAGCCATACATGAGACTGCTGAGTTTGGATCAGAAGATCTGCGGTCAGTCCAGACATCATGGGCCAAATATAGACATCTGGGACTCGTGGAAATTTCGGACAATGATGATCTAGACCGCCCATCAATCTCCAGAACCGAAATAAAGAGCCTGATATCCATACACGAGGACGTTGAGTTTGGGTTAGAAGGTGTGGACATCACGGCCCAAAAATTAGACATGGTCTAAATACGGACAAAGATTTGTGAACAAATAAGGGACATTCCTCCATCATCCGGTATGAGTGAAGACTGCCTCGGAGGACCCCACACATTGTATTATCAATGGCAGCAGTGTAATACCTCATTTCTCCTGTGGGAGTGCTGTGATGGGAAGGAGCACTTGATAAATCGCGATCATGGTGCCTAATGATCTTATTTACTAAAAGAGCTTAAATAGACAACCCCTTTAACTAGTTCTTCTGGTTCTAGGGCCCATCCTTCTGATGTTAGACATCCTGCATGTTAATAACCGGCATTAATATTCAGCTCTGATCCTGAATCCGCAGCTGACGCCTCTCTAGGTTGCCTTTCCCTGAGATAGTAAATACCTTGCTGCCCCGTATTTACTGTGGCACCATGGAACTGTCATCACCCGCAGGTTCCCTTTACAGCTCTCAACCCAAAGTACTGACTGGGGTTTTCTGCTTTTATGTGGCCCCCGGAAACCCGGCTTTAAATTCCAGCTGACACCAGGACTCCGCACCTCTGGCCTCAGTAAATACGTCAGCGAGAGCCACGCTGGGGCTCAGGCTGGTAGGACGCGCTGGCAACATGTCTACGCTTTTACGGCTACGAGGTGTGCATTACTGTCACATTATATTTGGCGACCTTAGTTTATAACCATTTTACTATTTTAAAACCTTTCCTGGCATGTTAGGAGTCGGCAGCCATAATTCTTCTAGTAGGGCTGATAATTTACTACTGTACTTGGTGGCTATGCTTAGTATTCAACGGAAATGCAAACAAAAGGATACAGCAGCCTCTGTAAGCACCAAGACATATGCAAACATGGAATATCTGCATAATGCTATATAGAATTTATTTCTTTTCATAGAGTTGGGCAAATCATTGAGCCCATCACCATGCCAAGGTGACTTTTCTTGGATGGGAACCAATGCTAGTGTCGTGGCTCTACTGGATTAAATCATGTGAGGCCATCAACAACAGCAAGGTGACCTTTCTTTGATGGGACCCAATCCTAGTGTCATGCCTCTCCTGCACTAAATCATTGAGCCCATCAACCATGGCAAGGTGACCTTTCTTTGATGGGACCTTATCCTAGTGTCATGCCTCTACTGGATTAAATCCTGTGAGGCCATCACCACGGCAAGGTGACCTTTCTTTGATGGGACCCAATCCTAATGTCATTCCTCTCCTGGACTAAATCCTGTGAGCCCATCAACCACGGCAAGGTGACATTTCTTTGATGGGACCTTATCCTAGTGTCTTGCTTCTCATTGAAACATTGGATATCTGAATAGGCCATAACACCTAAAGGGGTTATCCTCTTTTAGGAAACTTCCTAAACGTTCCCTCCACAGCCCCGGCGCTGGCTCCGTTGCTGCCTCAGTTTCTACTGTTCCTTAGTTATTTGTAAATAAAGCAGTTTTCCATTACTCTTCACTGATTTTGCCAACATGCAATTAATGTGCATTACAGTTGTTCTCATTGGGATATGAACCAGTCTCCACATTGTCTATATTTTTTGCTTCCTGTGGTTAAATCCCAAGCGCCATGTTAATTTCTCACACATTTAGTTGTAAATGTTGCGTCCTGTGAAATGTTTGCATGCTTTTGCATTAGAGACCCTTTTTATACTGTAGAATGAACATTTTAACCCTTTCCATCTGTTGATAGATTGCACAAGCATGTCTTTAGTTTGTATATGTATGTACTGTGTATGTGTATGTACTATGTGTGTGTGTGTGTGTGTACTGTGTATGTAGTTTGTGTGTGTGTGTATGTACTGTTTGTATGTACTGTGTATGTAGTTTGTTTGTGTGTGTGTGTATGCATGCATGCATGCATGTAGCATGTGTGTGTGTGTGTGTGTGTATATACAGTTAGGTCCAGAAATCTTTGGACAGTGACACAATTTTGGCGAGTTGGGCTCTGCATGCCACCACATTGGATTTGAAATGAAACCTCTACAACAGAATTCAAGTGCAGATTGTAACGTTTAATTTGAAGGTTTGAACAAAAATATCTGATAGAAATTGTAGGAATTGTCACATTTCTTTACAAACACTCCACATTTTAGGAGGTCAAAAGTAATTGGACAAATAAACCAAACCCAAACAAAATATTTTTATTTTCAATATTTTGTTGCGAATCCTTTGGAGGCAATCACTGCCTTAAGTCTGGAACCCATGGACATCACCAAACGCTGGGTTTCCTCCTTCTTAATGCTTTGCCAGGCCTTTACAGCCGTAGCCTTCAGGTCTTGCTTGTTTATGGGTCTTTCCGTCCTAAGTCTGGATTTGAGCAAGTGAAATGCATGCTCAATTGGGTTAAGATCTGGTGATTGACTTGGCCATTGCAGAATGTTCCACTTTTTTGCACTCATGAACTCCTGGGTAGCTTTGGCTGTATGCTTGGGGTCATTGTCCATCTGTACTATGAAGCGCCGTCCGCTCAACTTTGCGGCATTTGGCTGAATCTGGGCTGAAAGTATATCCCGGTACACTTCAGAATTCATCCGGCTACTCTTGTCTGCTGTTATGTCATCAATAAACACAAGTGACCCAGTGCCATTGAAAGCCATGCATGCCCATGCCATCACGTTGCCTCCACCATGTTTTACAGAGGATGTGGTGTGCCTTGGATCATGTGCCGTTCCCTTTCTTCTCCAAACTTTTTTCTTCCCATCATTCTGGTACAGGTTGATCTTTGTCTCATCTGTCCATAGAATACTTTTCCAGAACTGAGCTGGCTTCATGAGGTGTTTTTCAGCAAATGTAACTCTGGCCTGTCTATTTTCTGAATTGATGAATGGTTTGCATCTAGATGTGAACCCTTTGTATTTACTTTCATGGAGTCTTCTCTTTACTGTTGACTTAGAGACAGATACACCTACTTCACTGAGAGTGTTCTGGACTTCAGTTGATGATGTGAACGGGTTCTTCTTCACCAAAGAAAGTATGCGGCGATCATCCACCACTGTTGTCATCCGTGGACGCCCAGGCCTTTTTGAGTTCCCAAGCTCACCAGTCAATTCCTTTTTTCTCAGAATGTACCCGACTGTTGATTTTGCTACTCCAAGCATGTCTGCTATCTCTCTGATGGATTTTTTCTTTTTTTTTTCAGCCTCAGGATGTTCTGCTTCACCTCAATTGAGAGTTCCTTAGACCGCATGTTGTCTGGTCACAGCAACAGCTTCCAAATGCAAAACCACACACCTGTAATCAACCCCAGACCTTTTAACTACTTCATTGATTACAGGTTAACGAGGGAGACGCCTTCAGAGTTAATTGCAGCCCTTAGAGTCCCTTGTCCAATTACTTTTGGTCCCTTGAAAAAGAGGAGGCTATGCATTACAGAGCTATGATTCCTAAACCCTTTCTCCGATTTGGATGTGAAAACTCTCATATTGCAGCTGGGAGTGTGCACTTTCAGCCCATATTATATATAGAATTGTATTTCTGAACATGTTTTTGTAAACAGCTAAAATAACAAAACTTGTGTCACTGTCCAAATATTTCTGGCCCTGACTGTATGTGTGTGTGTGTGTGTGTGTGTGTATATATGTGTATATATATGTGTGTGTGTGTGTGTGTGTGTATATATATATATGTATGTGTGTGTGTGTGTGTGTATATGTGTGTGTGTGTGTGTGTGTGTGTATATAATATATAATATATGTTTGTGTGTGTGTGTGTATATGTGTATATATATATATGTGTTTGCCTATATGTGTGTGTGTGTGATATATATATATATATATAATATATATATATATATATATATATATATATATATATATTACTATATATATATACTACTATATAATATAATATATTACTATATATATAGTGTGTGTATATATATTATATTACTATATATATATATATAGTAATATAATATATGACAATTTCACTATCGCTAGACCTTTTAGTTAGTGATAAAATGGAAACAAAACTTTCAAAACATCTCAGTTTATTTAGTCTGGAGTATGAGCGCCACGTGCTGAAATCCTGACACTTTCAGCCTCGGCTGCGATCTGTGAGATTATTAATGGTCATCTGAGGAATGTTCTGCCGTGCTAAATACACTTTGGCAAATCCTCAAGATCCACTGCTGGCAGCTCCTTTTGCTGACCAATGACATCCCAGATCTGCTCAATGAGAGACACTGCAGACCATGGTCGCACATTTAGAACACACAGGTGGCTGACAGTAGGGTCATCTGGTAGAAAAAAGACTGACACTTTTCAAATACTAGCTCAAGTTTATTGGGGTTTTTTTTTTGTTTTGTTTTTTTTTGTGTATATAAAACATGTCATATTTTATATATAAATTTTATTTTATTATTTTGTGTTCATTGCAAAATTTGTTAATTCAAAGTTTTAGCAAAAAAAATATATATTTTTTTATAATATAAATATTAGTATGTATATATTTTATTTTTGTGCTACAATTTTGAATTAAAACATGTTTGCACTATACACCTAAAATATATTATTATAATAAAAAAATTATAATATTTTATTTATATTATGTGTTTAGTGCAACATTTTTTTAATTCAAAGGTCTAGCAAAAAAAAAAAAAAAGTGTATGTATGTATGTATGCATGTGTGTATATATATATATATATATATATATATATATATATATATATATATATATATATATATATATATATATATATATATAATATATATATATTTTAAAAAAAATAAAGTATATAATAATATAAAAATATATAAGGTTTTTCTTTTTTTTTTTTTTTTTTGCTAGACCTGTTATGACTTAAAATTTTTGCAGTAAACAGCGTATATTCTAATAAATATATATTATTGCAAAACAATGCATTATTCTTTTCCAACCCCATAACAGACCGATCCATTAGGCCTCCATAATTCTGGCTAATAGTCGTGTGACTGAAGTAAATCCTACACTTGTGCCATTTGTAGACTCTGCGCAATTATCCGTGCCTGTTACGCGATTTTTACACCATTATATTATTATTCCCGTAATTCCGCAGGATTTCAAAGCATTTACTGGAAAAAAATATTACTGGTTCATGGCACAAAATTGATACTTTATGCTCCTATTAGCGACTTATTGCTTTTCACACTTTAAAGAAAAGGCTTAAAATAATAACTAATAATTGTGACTCTGCACACAATCCTCATTTACATTCATAGAAAGGCTGTCCTTCCTTGGAAATGAGCACATTTCCATTAGAAAAAAAAATAAAGGAATATAATTGAATTGAATATAATTAAATTTTGTTTTGCACCTTCCTATCTATTTTATTTACCCTTATAAAATAAAAAATTAATGATTGAACACTAATATATTTATTTATATATATATATATATATATATATATATATATATATATATATATATATATATATATATATATATATATATATATATATATATATATATATATATATATATATATATATATATATATATATATATATATATATATATACCATATATATATATATATATATATATACCATATATATATATATATATATATATACCATATATATATATATATATACCATATATATATATATATATATATATATATACCATATATATATATACCATATATATATATATATATATATATATATATACCATATATATATATATATATACCATATATATATATACCATATATATATATATATATATATATATATATATATATATACCATATATATACCATATATATATATATATATATATATATATATATATACCATATATATATATATATATATTATATACTTTTTATTTTCTATTTAAAATCACGCCAGTCTTGATAGATACAGTATATCACAAAAGTGAGTACACCCCTTGCATTTTTGTAAATATTTTATTATATCTTTTCATGGGACAACACTGAAGAGCTGACCCTTTGATACAATGTACAGTGTCAGTGTGCAGCTTGTATAAGTATAAATGTGGTGCCCTCTAAATAACTCAACGCACAGCCATAAAATTGAGTACAACCCTAAGTGAAAATAACTAAATTGTGCCCAATTAGCCTTTTCCCTTCCTGGTCTCATGTGACTCATTAGTGTTACAAGGTGTCAGGTGAGAATGGAGGGCAGGTGTGTTACATTTGGGGTTATCGCTCACACACGCTCTCATACTGGTGTCTGGACATTCAACATGGGAAAGAATGCTCTGAGGAGCTTAAAAAAAAAATGAATTACTTTATATAAAGATGGCTGAGGCTATAAGAATATTGCCAGCACCCTGACACTGAGCTGCAGCACAGTGGCCAAGACCATACAGCGGTATAACAAGACAGGATCCATTGAGCACAGGCCTCGCCATGGTTGACCACAGAAGAGGAGTGCTCAGCGTCATATCCAGAGGTCATCTTTTCAGAATATGCGTATGAATGCTGCCAGCATTGCTGTAGAGGTTACAGGGTTGGGGGGTCCACCTGTCAGTGCTTAGACCATAGGCCGCACACTGGCCACACACTGCAGAGGTTACAGGGATTGGGGGTCCGCCTGTCATTGCTCATACCCTACGCCGCACACTACAAAGGTTACAGGGTTGGGGGAGGGGATCCTCCGGTCAGTGCTCAGACCATACGTCACATACTGCAGAGGTTACAGGAGTGAGGGTCCTCCTGTCAGTGCTCAGACCCTATGCCGCACACTGCATCATAGTGGTCTGCATGGCTGTTGCCCCAGAAGGAAGCCTCTTCTAAAGATAATGCACAAGAAAGCTGAAAATAGTTTGCTGAAGATAAGCAGGCTAAGCACATGGACTACTGGAACAGTCCTGTGTCGTGAGGGGACCAAAATAAATTTATTTGGTTCAGGTGTGTGTGTGTGTTTGTGTGTGTGTGTGTGTGTGTGTGTGTGGTGACAACCAGGTGAAGAGGACAAAGACAAGTGTGTCATGCCTACAGTCAGGCATGGTGGTGGAGGGTCATGATTTGGGGTTGCATGAGAGCTGTCCGTGTTAAGGAGTCCGTTTTGGCGGTTTAATGTTTCCAAATTGCCTACTAGGAAAATCTGTGTGGCCATCCAAATAACTCGGTAGCCATATTGGTTTTTACTAAGGCAGAAAGTGATATCCGATGTACTTAAAAGTTGGAACACTGTGTGATTCCTCTTTAAGCTGAGGACTTGTCCAGGATATTGAACTGGACAAGTCCTCAGCTTAAACAGGTATTGACTTGTTTTGATCTTTTCAGCTCCATGACAATTTAATTTTTTTTTATTATTACTATATTGTATAACGCCAGTATTATGGGCTTAGTTACCGTTTTCTTTTTCCCCGCAGGTCATACAGGCCGACTGCTGAAATCTCTGCTGGCCGTCAGCATCCTCTTCCTCTGTTCACACTTCATATTCCAACTCTGCCTCCACACAGTGCCGGGACTGGATGACCTACTAGGACACAACTGTACGTACTGTGAGGGTTGTGTGATTTTTTTTTTTTTTTTTATTTTTTTTTTTTTATTTATTTTTATTTATTTATTTATTTTTATCTAGATAATGTAATTGGTTAGTTATTGGGTCTGTAAAATGCATTGTCTCTGCAAGATTTTGGAAAAATGTCATAGCTGTAACTTCAACACTCCACAGCATAGGAGTGTCGGTAATATCTCATCACGTGAGGACAACTCTACAGATTCGAGGTCTTTGTAAACTAAACCTTATTTTTGTGCTGACTTTTTTTTACTTTTTTTTTTCCAGGCAGTGACTGGGAAGTTCTTGCTCGCCATATGGGTGTCACAAGGTACGTACATAATGTTTGGCTAACCCACCAAAAAAATGCACTTTACAGGGATTGTCCACAATTTTGGTTATTGATAACGTATCCTAAGGAAAGGGAATAAATATCAATATCGGTAGGGGTCTGACGCCCCAACCAATGAGGGGTGGATGTAACCGTGTACGGAGCCAGCATAGCCTGGAATGATTATTCCTTGGAGTGCTCATGTCCAGATTATCATACAATCTAGATAAAAACAATTTTAGGTCCAGATCTGGTGCAATATGGTATTACTTAACCCTCAGCTGGTGAGGTGGGGTTTGCCACACTCCAGGGAAATTTCCCTGGGTTGTGGCAAACCCCACCTCACCAGTTAAGGGGTTAAGATGCCTAATGCTTGTCTGTGCCTTGTTTAAAGGGTTGGTACAAAGTTTGAAAGCTATCCCCTATCCACAGGAGAGGGTATGGTCTACCATTATAGTGAGGTTCTTGTTCACTGGGACCTCCATTGTTCCCGACAAATGGGGCTCTGAAGCGCATCATGGTGGTCGATCTTGCGCACCTCCGCCCCATTCAGTCTTCTACAAAGAATGGAAGCTATCCCCTAGCCACAAGAGAGGGTACTGTCTCCCAATATAGTGGGGTTCTGTACCAACGATCCCAAGAAATGAACCTCTGATTCTCATCATGGTGGTCGATCTTGTGCACCTGCGCTCCATTCATTCTGTGGTTTAAAAGGATTGTACAAAGTTTAGAAGCTATCCCCTATCCACAGGAGAGGATTTACCTCCCAATATAGTGGGGTTCTGACCGATTCGACTTCCATCGATCCCGAGAAATGGGGGTTCTGGAGCACTTCATGGTGGTTGATCTTGTGCACCTCGGCTCCATTCATTTTATGGTTTACAAGGGAGTGTACAAAGTTTGGAAACCATCCCCAATCCACAAGAGAGGGCATTATCTCAAAATATAATGGGGTTCTGATCGCTCAGACCTCCAGCGATCCCGAGAAATGGGGCTCTGAAGCTCTTCATGGTGGTTGATCTTGTTGACCTCTGCTCCATTCATTCCATGAGGTTTGGAAGCTATCCCTGTTCCATAGGAGAGGGTATTGTCTCCCAATATAGTGGGGTTCTGATCTGAGACTTCCAGCGATCCCGGAAAATGCGGCTCTGAAGCTTTTCATGGTGGTTTAATCTTGTTGACCTCCGTTCCATTGATTTTGTAAAGTTTGGAAACTATCCCTGTTCCATAGGAGAGGGTATTGCCTCCCAAAATAGTGGGGTTCTGCCTGCTGGGACCTCTAGTGATCCCAAGAAATAGGGCTATGAAATGTTTCATGGTGGTCGATCTTGCGCATCTCCAGTCTTTTCATTCTGTGGCTTAAAGGGACTGTACAAAGTTTGGAAGCTATCCCCTACCCATAGGAGAGGACATTACTTCCAAATATAGTTGGGTTCTGACCTCTCGGACCTCCAGTGAACCCTAGAAATGGGGCTCTGAAGCACATCATGGTGGTTGATCTTGCGCACCTCCGCTCCAGTCATTCTCCATGGGAGCACCGGAGATCGCTCTGCACAGAATTCGGCTGGTCTTTTGGCTCTCCCGTTTAGAATGAATGAAGGCTAGGGATAGAGAGCGCAAATACGGTCTTACCAGATTAAAAATAGTGGTGTATATGAGGTAACCCTAACCTAGTAAGGTTGTGAAAGTCACCACTCCTATGAAGGCTTAAAAGATGATGGTGGCTGCCACAGCCCCACATGGGTTAATATTCGGTGCTGGAGAGGGGAAGCGGGGGTAACGCCGCACTAGCGCCAATGAGAAAGATTGTTGATTTAATAATAAATTATTTTATTCCGTAAGTCAATGCGTTTCAGGGATTCAATCCCCTTCTTCTGGACCAAGCAAGAATCAACAATATTGTTGATTCTTGCTTGCTCCTGAAGAAGGGGACTAGATCCCTGAAACGCGTTGACCTATGGAATAAAAGAATTTATTAATCAACAATCTTTCTTATTGGCGCTAGAATGTATAGAATGAATGAGGCAGAGGTACAGATGATCGATCATTGCTCCGCTCACACGGGGCTCTTCAGAGTCCTCCGGATCGGTGGCAATCTGAATGTTCTCCCTCTTCCTGTGGATAGGGCATACATTTTTTTTGGTTCATCCTCTATAACCATACCTCTTCCTTTGGTCTAGGTTGGATATCTACGACATTCCCAACACAGTCCGGATGGTGTCCCCAGATTTCGGCATGTTCCTAGTGTCAGCAATCTGCCTTGGCTTGTGCAACCGTTTGACCCGACGACCGAAGAGCCCACCACCCCGTGAGAGACTGAGCAGATCAGCAGACCTTCCAGAGCAGGTGGGACCGGTGGCCAGAATAAGAGCTGGCAGGGCTGTGGTGTTGCTGTGTGTGTCTATTACGCCCGCGCACTTCCTGTAACCTCACTTCTCCAGGGGTTTTTATACCAACCTTTTCCATACCATATAATTTTCTACACCCCCAGGTCCTGATTTATTAACCATCCTCTGTTCTCGGCAGCTACAGCTTGTCTACACCGGGATCGGGTTATACGTGGGATTGTGTTTACTTAACTCGTTCCTTTACGGTTATATTTGTTTTCATGTCATATTTCATTTTCGACTGTTCCCTTCTCTCCTATCTAACCCCCCTTCTGTTTCCTCTCCCCTACATTTTCCACTGCCCCCACCCTCCATGCATGTGCTGAGATGTCCGGCACAACTCCCAGCCAGTTTTTTTTTGTTTACATTGATGTTGGCAGCACAAGGTTGGCACAACCAGCTGTGCCGGCCACGTGACCACCCTTACCGCCCGTAACCCTTCACCCCGGCTGTTCGGTATTTGCAGATGTTGTAATCTCTTAACTGTATGCAATCCACAAATCTATATACTTTTCTGTTAACGTCTCTTAAAAGAATATCCCGCTCGAGGGTACGATGCTATGGTGATTTGGCTCCGTTCACATTGGGTCAGGACTTGGAGTTCTAAGGAGGCGCCAGAGTGGAATTAGACCCGTGACCGGCAGATGTGTATTGTGTGACTGAAGGGCGCTGGAAATTCACTTAGGCCCAGAATAAGCCAAAAACTGAGCGGATCGCAAACCCAGAGACATTATCATCATATCGGAGAAGAATGGAAGCTTCTGTGGCTCGGGCTTGTTTCGTCCTGACAATGTAATAATGTTGGCATAGTGCGGTGTGCTAGAATCTGTACGTACACGCCGGGGTGTTGACTTTTCAGCCTAGGGATTATTCCTTAATTTCCTGCTTTCTTTCAAGCACCATTTAAGCAAATTTGGGTTTCTTATTTATTATCCAGACCTTGGCATGATGGAGGACTCGGAACATCTGTGTAATTGGCCGGAAGACTATTGATTCCTTAAAGGGGTTGTCCACTACTAGGAAAACCCTTCTGATTATAAATACGTCCCCCAGATAAAATAATAAAGCCAATTCTCGCCTTCCGTACCAGCGGTATCCGGGCTCTCGTAGGGATGTTATGTCATGCGAGTCCCTCATCCAATCAGGGCCAACTTGCTTCTCCCAGCCTTCGGACCAAACGAGTAAATCAACAGGAAGTGAGAGCTGCGGCTGCGTTCACTTCCTGTTGATTGTTCGTTTGGTCCGAAGGCAGATATAAAGAAGTCAGCGTTGATTGGACACTGGGCTCGTGTGACGTCACAACCCCATGTGAGCCTGGACACCACTGGCAGGGCGCCAGTATGGGAGGTGAGTATATGTTTTTTTTTATTTTACCCGGGGGAAACATGAAGTCAGAAGGGGTTGTCCTAGTAGTAGACAACCCCTTTAACGTCCTCTTTTGGGGTGCTGCATGTAAATTTGAAACATGTTTCCCCCAGGTAAAATAATAAAGCCTATTCTCTCCTCCCATACTGGTGCTGTTTCAGGCTCACATGGGGTTCCAATCAGTGCCGGCTTCCTTCTCCCCACCTTAGGACCAAACGAGTTAATCAACAGGAAGTGAGAGCCGCAACTGTGTTCACTTCCTGTTGATTGTTCGTTTCGTCCGAAGGCGGGGAGGAGGAAGACAGCGCTGTTTGGATGAGGGACTCGCATGACGTCACAACCCCACGTGAGCCCAGACACTGCCGACAGGGCGCCGGTATGGGAGGGGTGTATAGACTTTATTCTTTTACCTCGGGAAATGTGGAATCAGAAGGCATTATCCTAGCAGTGGACAACATCTTTAACATCCCCTTTTGGAGTGCTGCATGTAAATTTAAATATGTTTTCCCCCCAGGTAAAATAATAAAGCCTATACTCTTCTCCTGTACCGGTGCCGTTCCAGCGATGTCCGGGCTCACGTGGGGTTCCAATCAACGCCAGCTTCCTTCTCCCCGCCTTCAGACCAAACTAGTTAAGCAACAGGAAGTGAGAGCCGCGGTTGTGTTCACTTCCTCTTGATTGTTCGATTTGTCCGAAGGCAGAGAGAAGGAAGCCGGTGCTGATTGGTCGAGGGGCTCCACGTGAACCTTGACAATGCCGGCAGGGCATCGGTACGGGAGGTGAGTATAGGCTTTATTATTTTACCAAGGGGAACTCTGTATAATCAGAAAGGGTTGTCCACTACTAAGACAACCCCTTCTGATTCCACATGTTTACCCCTGGTAAAATAATAAAGCCTATACTTCAAAGTCTTTTTTTGGGGGTGCTGCAGTGAAAATTTGCATTTTTAGGGTATTCTCCAAGTTTAGCAATGATCCTTTAGGTTCCCATCTGCAGGATAGATGGCGATCAACTTATTTGAATGCGCTTATTCTATCAAAATGCAAAAAGGACATCCGGATTAGTGGCCCAATTCATTTGTTACTTGGTTGACCTCTTTCCAGGCGATGATGTTTGACCATTTTTTTTGACGTCTGTTGTTTCATCAATTTTGCACTTGTCGATTATAATTCGCTCCAAAGCTTAGAACCCCCCTCCCAAAAAAAGACTGTCTCATCCATCTTTTTCTCTTAGCAGGTGGAAGAGGAAGACCATGCAGAAGTGACTGAAGATGAAGACCAAGAGGACGAAGAAGACAATGAGGATATTCAGATGTCTCCGCAGGATGGGGTGCTGGCCTCACGGATCAAAGAAGCTGCCCATAAACTATTGGAAGCCGTGGGGAAGTCGTTGGCTCTCTTGCTGCTGGCATTGGCAGGTAATGAGGCGGCACTATTGGGCACATTATGGTAGTGCCCGTTTTAACCAGACGGGAACCTGATCGGAGAGTTATGCTGCTTGAACCACAGGCATGCAGACCCCTATATATTTGATTGTGTTTCATAGAAAACCTACTTTGAATAGTTGACCGGGGTGACTAGTCCAAGAAGCAGTTCCCCTCTTTAAGGGTATTTGGACATTGAGCCTTTATGCAGATTTTCACAACATAACCGCCAAGTTTTTGAGGAGCATTTGGATTATCCACTTCCAAAAACTCCTCGACAAACTGTATGGACCAATAGCCTAAGAATGGTGTTAATAAGTACCCTGTTTTTTCTTGTAGGCATCACCGTGCCATCTGGTTTTTCCGCTGTGTATTACTTAGTCTTTGTCGGACTGTGCACCTGGTGGGCTTGCCACTTCCCCATCAGCCACGTGGGATTAAACACCCTCAGTGTCATGGTTGGCTTTTTCGCCGGCGGTCACATCATCTGTCTGTACGGTTACCAAGCTCCATTCATTCAGAATTTCTTCCCTCCGGCAGAGCTGTGGGCAAGGTACGTGCCATTGTGGACAATCTCCAAACTTCTCCTAAGCTTCGACACACACTTGGCGCTTGGTTACGTTGACCAACCAGCTCCATAGATGATTACTGATGTTCTTCATAGAAGCGATTGCTGGACATCTAATAGTCTATTCACACTATTGACCCTTGGCAAACCATTCTAATTTTCGTAAAGGGGTCTGTGCACATTCTCACAACTCATTGTGAAAGGGGATAAGCTAACCAAGGCCGGGCCTCATGGTCTACATCTGCCACCTTAGACCATTTCTCTCCCAATTCTCAGTGCTCCCGAATACTCAGGTCAGCATGGAGAAGAGGGGCATCGTATCGTGGGAGTTGGGTCACACACATTAGATGTTTAGCCAGTTAAAGAGGACCAACCACCAGGATTTTCCTATATAAACTAAAGCCAGTGCTATACTGGCGCTATCATACTGATTCTATACATACCTTTAGTTCTGAGATCGGATGTATAGTTTCTGAAATACAGGCAAGTAAAGTTTGTGAAATGCACTGTTATTTGATTGATAGCAGCTACAGAATATCGAATAGGTGGGCCGGGCTTTGCTAGTTATTCCCGCCCCTGTTTGTCTACCTGTCCTTCCTCCCTCTGTCTCTGCTATTACAGGGAGGAGGAAGGCCAGGCAGATAGAGGTGGGAATAACTAGCAAAACCCGACCCACCTATTCGATATTCTGTAGCTGCTATCAATCAAATAACAGTGCATTTCACAAACTTTACTTGCCTGTATTTCAGAAACTATACATCTAATCTCACAACTAAACGTATGTATAGAATCAGCACGATAGCGCCAGTACAGCACTGGCTTTAGTTTATATAGGAAAATCCTGGTGGTAGGTCCTCTTTAAATCTCATGTATAGGAGCCTTTTCTTTGATGCTGGTGTGAACAATGCTTTATTTGTATGTCACAAGGTTTGTAAATATCTTTTCGCACAAGACGTCTAGTGAATCTCTTTGGAACCAGTCCTGTTTATGGCATGAGAAGACATTAGAAAATGCAGCATTTTATTGCCTATACGGTTATTTCTCCATCCGTCGGGATCATTTTTACAAGATCAATCATTTTGAAATCATAACTGAGCCCTTCTCCATCATGTGCTACGTCTTGTTAACAAGTTCTACAAAAAGCCGTCATTTTATGGCTTAGTGGATTAGAACGCCACGGCATGTTATCACAATATTATTACCGTAACTTTTTTTTTACAAGGCTTTCAGCAGTTTCTACTATACTGTATATCATCCAGTGTTACTTTTTCTTTTAGTTGTCTAGTTACACACAGTAGAAACATTTTCCTTTTTTTTTTTTATGGTTTTCCTCTTTCATGACATGCCTCGTAGGCATCCGCATCTAAACTTGTTCGCGTGTTTGTGGGCTGTGGAAGGAAACTAATACAATATTGGTTTCCTCTTGGTGTGATACATGTGAGCAATCTTCAAGACTTTGGGGGCATCTTCACAGTGAAAGGTAAAGGACCACACGTATCCAACCGAGATGAACCAAAATGGGGTACTAGTCTCAAGATTAAATTTGCTGCACATTGAAATCGTTGGCTATCTCACCTGACTCGTTTTGTCTACTCTGACTAGTCCATTTTTGCTAAGGTCCTTTTAATATCGGTCAAATGAAGGTTCATTGTAGCACTCGTTTCCGAGCATTTCCAATAAAAATCTACCAAGCAATCCTCCGAGAAACGAGCAAATACTTGATGGTCATAGATGGCAACTATTTTGCAAGACGTAAAAATCACTGTTGGTAACACATTCCCCTTATATGAGCAAAGACTTATTACTGGCAGCAGTGCAAACTGTATGGAAATGAACACACCTAGTGACTATCCTCCACATCCACAGTTTGCTCCATGTAAGTAGAGCTAACTGAGCGTCAACTGGCTTGCTGTATTTGTGGTCTTTGTGAAAAAGGACCTTTGTATAGGGCTCCATGAGAATGATCTGGGGCTTCCATTTGATGGTATGTGTGGGTGAATCTGGCACCAGGTGTTCAGTTCCTCTGTAGCGCCACCACAGGAAATATTGAGCATTACCCAGCGCCCATGGAAGCTTTAAGTTATTGTAGAACACATGAATGAGGAGTGTCCTTTGTAACTGTAGCGCCCCACGGGGCAGGTGGGGTTTAACCTGGGCCGTTGACTGTCGCGGTCATGGGCGGCCTAGCCCGGCTCCGTTGCCCCGAGGCGTACAGAATATGGCAGGGGAGAGATGTTGGGGGTAATAGTGAGGTGAATGTCGTGATGCCACCCGTGGTATGCGGCCAGGGAATGGGCCGTCGCTGCTGTTGCCGTCCTCCAGGGCAGATGGTGGTAGCAGCCAGGGATGGTTTCGCTCTCCACAGGTAGAGCATGCCCCGGGGAGGATAAGGGGAGTAATAATGGTGGTGGGGAGCGGCAGTACGGGTAATAGTCAGTCTATGGCTACGGTTCCAGGTTGTTTTACTCACTTTTGTACGGTGCCACTCACCCAGGTAATATCGGTCACTTGCTGTGATGGGCTCCGTCGAACCCGAATTCCTTTAGAGATCAGCCCGGTTTGGTGTTCGGTGGGTTGCTCCTTGTAAAACCCTGTCTGTGGGTCCCCTGGCTTTAAGCTATGGGGGACCCTGGGTTTCACGAGATGTACTCCTGTCCCTCTATGCAGGTGCCGCGGTTCCGATGTGGGGTCCGGCTTGATGCGAGGCCCCTGATCCTCTCTGGCACTGTGTTGTCGGGCGCTGTGTGGTCAGGGAGGCTAGAAACTTTCCCCGTCCAGGCAGATTCTGAAAAACCAATGTGAAGTATGATCTTCGCTAGGGTCCTGCCGTCCTGTGTGGCGTCTGTTCCGTGGGCAGCAGATATCCCTCTCACCGCGGCAACCGTTGTGAACTTCTCCTCCTTCCCACCGGAGCACCTGAAGATGCGACTGCTCCATTCCTCTCCTGCTGGAGGACTCCCTAATTGTTGTATTGGCTTCTGACTCCCCCTGCTGGCTGCACCTCCCCCCTCCTATGTTCTAAGCTAGTGGGACTGGGGCCCCTGTATGAGGGCATCCTATAAATGCCACTCTGTCTGCAACCCCTTTATTACCCGACCCTAGCTCAGTCCGAAGTGGGAAGAGGGCAACCTGGTGTGTATCTGTGTGAAATGTGGTGAAACCGGGACTGACCTCCTCAAGAACCGGGTTTAGCATTACACCCAATGTTGGGTGCAATACTCTGTGATGACTGAAGCCTCAGGGGCGCCACATAACCACTCTAGGTGTGAAAGAACGGATTATTTTTCATCCGAGAAAGCTGGATCAATTCTGCTAATCACACACTGCTCGGTGGGCGCGTGTCCTCGGGGAGGGGGGCGCGTGTCCTCGGAGTGGGGGCGCATGTGCTCGGGGTCATTTGTATGCAGTTCAATGTTTGACATGGACACAATTGGATCGAACTCCATGTTTTTTTGTTTTTGTTTTGTTTTAGGGGGTTTTTTTTTAATTTTTTTTTTCCCCTGAAACTGGCTCAGTCCGAGGAAAAACATTGGATGTGTGGACAGCCCCAAAGAATAACATTGGTCGAAGTGTGACATGATGTTTTGACTGATCTCACTTGGACCTGAAAATATGACCATGTGCTCGAGCTCTAAGGCCAGTTTCACATGTCTTTCATTTATGGTCCAAGTATGGACCGTGATGCCCGATCCTGGGTTTCCCAACCTGAGCTCAAAAGTCTCGTATATTGCTATGAGGCAGATTCTGACATCACTATCCGTACTCAGACTGTGAATGTTGGGTCTGTGATCCTGGCAGTAGGCTATGTGCACATGGTTAGTATTTGCATCTAACATTTTTACAGGGAAAAAAAAGGCGATTTGGTAAAAAAACACATTTATTTTTTTTTCTTGTGTGTTTTTATTATTCATTTTTCTTGTTATATTTTATATAAAAATTTTCTGCAGTTTTTTCTTGTGTATTATAATCGATTTTGTATGCATTTTCTTATGGATTAATTTATTATTATTCTTCACTTTATGCATTTTTTTATGCATTTTTCTTGTATTACTACACAAGAATTTTTTTTATATAATATATTTATTATATTTCATTTTTATGCATTTTATTCTTCTAATTATCATTTTATTTTTATTACTTGTTTATGCAGTTTTTTTCTTGTGCAATATAATTATGTTCAATTTGTAATGCATTTTATTGTGTATTATTTATGCATTTTTCTTGTATTTTTAATAATACACTTGGAAAACAAATGCATTAAAAAATTGAAAATAATATTTATTATTTATCCATTTTCTTATGCCTTTCTAATTGTTTATTTGTGTTCATTAGAGTAGCTGAAAAATAATGCAAATAAAAAAAACATAAAAAAATTGACATCCTGCAGGCTTAAAAAAAAAAGTTTTTGCTTCAAATCTGCAAGGAAAAAACAACATATGTGCATGGAATTTTAGAAATCTCAGTCACTTTTGCTATTATTGTAAAACATTGCTTTTTTTTTCAGTAGCAAAAAATACACTGAAGGCAAAAACGCATAATGTGAAGAAGCCATTATTCATATTTTTTCTATTTCATTTTTTGAAAATGGGTTTTCCAAATCGGACGACCCTTTTAGGTCCAGCGTCTTTCCAGTTTCGTACCCTATTTTGCTAGTGGCGTTGTTTTCCTCGTAATTGGAGGCAGCAGATTGATGAAGTGGCGACCATGTAATCCTAGTGTATATACTATAATGTATACACTTCATTACAGACTACCGGGGATTCCGCATTCTGAGAAATGGCCTTCTAATGTCTTTATACTCGGCATTACCTCTGGTCTTCGTGTGTCCTTCACTCCATTATACGGCTCGGTAGCGCTTTGTTGACCGTCCATCGTTAGAAGAGGCGATTACGGTGTTGACTTATGATCAGACGCCTCTTTCCATGAGTCTTTTTCATGCTGTATGAATAGAAGACCTTCACAATGTTGACTTTCTGTTGACACTTTGGGCAGATCATAGTCTGCGAATGATGAGGTAGGCCATTCTGTGGGAGGATATTGTAAAGCTAGGAGATGGTGGAGATATCGGTATTGTCCTGATGAAGGCTTGTTTGATTTGGCTAGTAAGATGTTCTCTCTCCTCCGATATGTTATCATAAAGGGCTAGTCGTGGCCACATTTAGGGGTGCTTCACACACAGCGAGCTCGCTGCCGAGATCGCTGCTGAGTCACGCTTTTTGTGACGCAGCAGTGACCTCATTAGCGATCTCGCTGTGTGTGACACTGAGCAGCGATCTGGCCCCTGCTGCGAGATCGCTGCTCGTTACACACAGCCCTGGTTCGTTTTCTTCAAAGGCGCTCTCCCACTGTGACACACAGATCGCTGTGTGTGACAGCGAGAGAGCGACAAATGAAGCGAGCAGGGAGCAGGAGCCAGCATCTGACAGCTGAGGTAAGCTGTAACCAAGATAAACATCGGGTAACCAAGGTGGTTACCCGATATTTACCTTAGTTACCAGCCTCCGCAGCTCTCACGCTGCCTGTGCTGCCGGCTCCGGCTCTCTGCACATGTAGCTGCTGTACACATCGGGTTAATTAACCCGATGTGTACAGCAGCTAGGAGAGCAAGGAGCCAGCGCTAAGCAGTGTGCACGGCTCCCTGCTCTCTGCACATGTAGCTGCATTACACATCGGGTTAATTAACCCGATGTGTACTGTAGCTAGGAGAGCAAGGAGCCAGCGCTCAGTGTGCGCGGCTCCCTGCTCTCTGCACACAGCGCTGGTAACTAATGTAAACATCGGGTAACCATACCCGATGTTTACCTTAGTTACCAGTCTCCGCAGCTTCCAGTCGGCGGCTCCGTGCAAGCGCAGCGTCGCTTGCACGTCGCTGCTGGCTGGGGGCTGTTCAGTGGTCGCTGGTGAGATCTGCCTGTTTGACAGCTCACCAGCGACCATGTAGCGATGCATAAGCGATCCTGACCAGGTCAGATCGCTGGTCGGATCGCTGCTGCATCGCTAAGTGTGAAGGTACCCTTACTGGCTTGGCTGATTTAGGTTTTCATCATATCACTGTGGGACGTTCTGCTCAAGGCCACACATTATATATTGGTAGACCGCTTCCCCCATAGTCAACCGTCATTGGGTTTTTCTTTTTTTTTGGTCAGCGGTGAAGATACAGGACGCTGTCTGTATTAAAATAAATAAAAATAAAATGTCTGAGATATTTTAGAGCATTGACTTGATCTGCATTATATACATATATAATGATAAATCACAATCTAGAAGGATGGTGTATATACACTATATGCGCATTGGTATTGGGCCCCATGTCAATCAATTCAAGCTTTTCATTCAGTCCCATCTTCCCCAGTATCTAACATACAACCCCTCACCCCCAGTGTTTACCGGCCTCTCACCTAAGTGTATACCAGGTCCCTCGCCTCCGGTGTCTACTGGCCTCTGCTGTATACCGGCCTCTTACCCCCGCTGTATATTGGTCTTCCCACCCCCCGGTGTATACCGGCCCCTCACCCACAGTGTATACATGCCCACAGTGTATACCAGCTTCTCGCCCACAGTATATACCACCACTGTATGCCGGCCTCTTGCCCCCGGTGTATACAGACCCCTCACCCCCACTATATATCTGCCTCTAGCCCCCAGTGTATATAGGCCCCTCACCCCCACTGTATACTGGCCTCTAGCCCATGGTGTACACAGGCCCCTCACCCCCACTGTATACCAGCCTCTTACCCCTGCTGTATACTGGCCACCTCCACACCCTTGGTGTATAACATCTGGCCCCTCACCCACTGCTGTATACCGGCCCCTTTCACCAGTGTATAACATTAAGCCCCTCGGCCCCCTGGTGTATAACATCATTCTCAGTGTAAGGCATTCTGCCCCTCGACTCAACCCCTCTCCAGTGTGCGGCACCCGGCCCCTTGCCCCAGCGGTGTATGACATCTTTCCCTTTGCCCCCATGGTATAAAATCGGACCCTTTATGCTCAGTGTAAGGCATCCGGCCCCTCTACACACTGCAGACCATCATATACTCTGCTCAGTACTACCGTTTGTATGTAAACCAGACTGGATATACTGCAGACTAGTTACAATATCCATCATCAATGTGTTAAATGGTAAATATTAGTAATTTATTTAAAAAAAACTTGGGTCCATATTCTAATACTCATATCCTAATACTAGGATATCCTGTCTGCGTTTTCTCTGCGCAGCGCTTACGTCATCCATTCATCTCCTGCATGGGATATATACGGTGTGTGTGTGTGTGTGTGTGTGTGTGTGTATATATATATATATATAGATAGATAGATAGATAGATAGATAGATAGATAGATAGATAGATAGATAGATAGATAGATAGATAGATAGAGATATATATATATATATATTGCCTTATTCTGTCTGTCTGTCTGTCTTGCTCCAAAATTGTGTCCTTACGGTGACACAAAGCTGATTGGCCGCTGGGCTCGCCATGGCCCCGCCCCCTCACGGATTGGCCGCTCGCCCAGGCTGCGCCCCCACACGGATTGGCCTCTCGCCCCGGCACCCTGCAGGCATTGGCAACTCAGCCACGCCCCGCCCCCCCTCACGCAATGCACGCTAGCTCTGGCCCCGCCCCCCCCACGCATTCCCCGAACCGACACGGTCACGGAGCCACGACTCACAGGTGAGTACTGTACCCCTGGGAGCCCACATCAGCGTACGCCGCAAACCCAGCCGACACATACCCTCGCATTGCTGGGGCTGGCCGGCGTATGCTGGTGTGGGCTCCCGTGCGAGCGGGGGACGGGATACGCTGGTAACCATGGTAGCATAGTTACCAGCGCATCAAGGTCCTGCAGCGGCGGAACATACACACACGCACACACGTAACAACACACACACATACACACACACACACACACATCAGATCACACACACTCTCACACACACATCACATTGCATCCACACACTCACAACATCCTGGGATATCGCTTGCTTCTCGGCGCCGATACTGTGCTGTGAGCTTCCAGGACCTGCCGGAGGATCACATGGCCAGAAGCATGTGGTATCTCCGGATGTTGTGAGTATAAGCGCGTATGTGCAATATCGTCAATGTGTGTGTGCGTGAGTGTATGCGATCGCGTGTATGCGATCGTGTGTGTGTGTGTGTGTGTGTGAGTGTATGCGATCGGGTGTGTGTGTGAGTGTATGCGATCGGATCTGTGCGTGTCGGCAGAGGAGCACGCCGTGCTGGAGGAGGCTGGGAGGAGAGAGGCTGATCCTGGGGAAGGCTGGGAGGGGGAGGGGGAGGCTGAGAGAAGAGAGGCTGATGCTGGGGGAGGCTGAGGCTGGGGTAGGCTAGGCTGATCCTGGGAAAGGCTGGGAGGGGGAGGCTGGGAGAGGGGAGGATGAGAGAAGAGAGGCTGGGGGAGGCTGAGGCTGGGGTAGGCTGGAAGGAGAGAGGCTGATGCTGGGGACAGAAAAGGCTGATGCTGGGAGGAGAGAGGCTGATGCTGGGAGGAGAGAGGCTGATGCTGGGAGGAGAGAGGCTGATGCTGGGAGGAGAGAGGCTGATGCTGGGAGGAGAGAGGCTGATGCTGCGGGCAGAGAGGCTGATGCTGCGGGCAGAGAGGCTGATGCTGGTGCAGCATGGGGGATGGAGCACGTTTGGGAGTGCGCAGCATGGCGGATGGAGCACGTTTGGGAGTGCGCAGCATGGCGGATGGAGCACGTTTGGGAGTGCGCAGCATGGCGGATGGAGCACGTTTGGGAGTGCGCAGCATGGCGGATGGAGCACGTTTGGGAGTGCGCAGCATGGGGGATGCAGCACGATGGGGAGTGCGCAGTATGGTGGATGGAGCACGTTTGGGAGTGCGCAGCATGGCGGATGGAGCACGTTTGGGAGTGCGCAGCATGGCGGATGGAGCACGTTTGGGAGTGCGCAGCATGGCGGATGGAGCACGTTTGGGAGTGCGCAGCATGGCGGATGGAGCACGTTTGGGAGTGCGCAGCATGGGGGATGCAGCACGATGGGGAGTGCGCAGTATGGTGGATGGAGCACGTTTGGGAGTGCGCAGCATGGCGGATGGAGCACGTTTGGGAGTGCGCAGCATGGGAGATGGAGCACGATGGGGAATGCGCAGCATAGGGGATGGAGCACGATGGGGAGTGCGCAGGATGCGGGATGGAGCACGATGGGGGGTGCGCAGCATGGGGGATGGAGCACGATGGGAGGTGCACACCTCCCCCCAACACACACACACACACACACACACACACACACACACACACACACACACACACACACACACACACACACACACACACACACACACACACACACACACACACACACACACGCGCGCGCGCACTGCACAACACACCACACACACAGACAACGACGCACACACACAACACCCAACACACAAACACCGCGGCATACATAAATATACACAAATACCACGCAACACACACATTGCACAAAACATACCTCCCCCCCAAAACACACCACACACACACAAACCGCGCAACACACACACACACAACGCCACACACGCAACACGCATACAACACCGCTCTCACCCCCCGCCACACCCAGACAACACCCAGACCATGTACAGCCCCTACACAAACACTTGGTAACTACACACAACAACATCTAATATATATAACAAAAATTATACATTAACTACACAATAAATTCTAGAATGCCCGATGCTTTAGAATCGGGCCACCTTCTAATATATATATATATATATATATATATATATATATATATATATATATATATATATATATATATATATATATATATATATATATATATATATATATATATATATATATATATATATATATATATATATATATATATATATATATATAAAATATTTAGCTGTAGTACCCGGGATAGTAACTGTCTCTCTCCCAGTCTCTGTCTGTGTGGTTGCTGTCTGTCTGTCTGTCGCTGTGTCTCTCACTTTCCTTGTCTGTCTGTGTCTATGTCTCTGTCTGACTATTGCTATCTCTGTCTGTATTTGTATCAGTATATCAGTCTCCATCTGTCGGTCTGTCTCTCTGTGTGTGTCGCCGTCTGTCTCTCTGCCCCGTCTGTCTCTATCAGTCTCCCCACCGACATCTTATTACCTCACATATAAGCTTCTTATACTATGAATGTGTTTTTGTTCCTATAGCAACCAATCACAGCTCCTACTAATAACCTGTAGTTCCAGGCTCCATTTACTTTAATGGAGACATGTTTTTTGGAGAGTAACTGTAAAGTGCGGGGTTACACTTTCCTGTCAAAACATAATCTACGACGTTCCCTGGGTCACATGTGGTGTCCGCAAAATTTCATGATTGTAAATGCGGCGGTGCGGATACACTTTTCATTTCACTTTTTCCCCATTATGCAGATAGGGGCAAAATTGATTGGGAAATTGGAATGTGCGGGGTTAAAATTTCGCCTCACAACATATAGCCTATGATGCTCTCGGGATCCAGATGTGTGAGTGTGCAAAATTTTGCGGCTGTAGCTGCGACGGTGCAGAAGTTAATCCCGGACGCGCACACACACACACACATGCGCACACACATGCGCACACACACACACACACACACACACACACACACACACACATTCAGCTTTATATATTAGATAATGAATCAGTTTGATAAACATTCCCAGAATATTGTCTTTATAACATCTTGTCGCATCTGGGGAAACGGCACAAGACGAGCTGTGAGATGTGAGGCTCATCCTATACTAATAACCATCATGTCTTTTTGTTAGTGGCATGCTACGTTCTGCAGATACAATATTGTTGTCAGACCGTCCTGCTGTAAGGCATTATATAGAGTGAAGAGCACAGATTTTCTATGATAAAAGCATACTTCTGTTCTCGCAGCAGTGGCGTAATTGCTGTCGGCTGTACTGTATCACATGCACTAACTCATTACTTCCAGAATATTCTACCCAGATGTTACACATCGCAGATAATGATGATGATTGCGCTGTCACTTTTATCCCACTAGGCAGCACAGAAAGATAATTGAGAAATGGAGGAAAAAATGTCACTGCTGTTATGTCTGTGAACATTTTATTTGCTTATTTTGGAGATTGTGTGTGTGTGTGTATGTATAATAGAGATATATATATATATATATATATATATATATATATATATATGTATGTATGTATGTATGTATGTATGTATGTATGTATATGTGTATATATATATTTTATTATATTTATTTATTTCTCTTTTATAAGGATAGTGGTATACTTTTCCTCCCTTCTCCGTCTTTCTTCCCTTTAAAAGGAGAATTAAAAGACTAGTCCCATGGACAACATATTAGTACTGCCTATCCATGTAAGGCTGGATTCACACTTTCGACCGGCCGCTCTCTGGACAGGATTATGCAGCTGCTGGCCGTGCGTGGTGATGTGATGCGATCCTCATGAGAGCCTAATAGACAGTGAATAGCGTTGACAACCTCTTCATTCTCACTGGGAACTGGAAATCGGTAGGTGTCACCCCAGGTATCCCTTAGTGGTCAGATCCAAGACCGGCCTCCATATACAACATATCTGGGCAATGGTCAAATCGAAGGCCAGCCTCCATACCTCTGTATACAGCATATCTGGACAATGGTCAAATCTAAGGCCGGCCTCCATATACAGCATATCTGGGCAATGGTCAGATCCAAGAACAGCATCCATATACAACATATCTGGGCAATGGTCAGAGCCAAGACCGGTGTCCATATACAACATATCTGGGCAATGTTCAGATCCAAGACCGGCCTCCATATCCAACATATCTAGGCAATGGTCAGATCCAAGAACAGCATCCATATACAACATATCTGGGCATTGGTTATATCCAAGACCGGCGCCCATATGCAACATATCTGGGCAATGGTCAGATCCAAGGCCGGCATCCATGTACAGCATATATGGGCAAGTGCCGGGGCACATTGGGCTCAGATTTCTATTGGCAACATACACCATAAATGTACGGCGTTTATTCAGAAGCTAACTACGATTGCAAGAAGTTAACACCCTAGATGCTGTGGTCAACATGACAGCAGCATCTAAGAGGTTGTAAAGGTGGGAATCCCTTCCAATACTCAGTGGCCTTGATGGCGTGGCAATGGCTTTGTGATGGCCATTGGGAATGTACTGAATTACCCTGTTTGTAAATATATAAACCCAGGTTCTGGTTGAAAAGGTAAGCGGCTTACAAAATGAATGGGCACAGTCCTTTAAAAAAAAACAAATAAAAAAAAAAACCAACCTTCTAGCAGAGCAATGCAGCCGTTAATGTGGTTTCATTCATCTGCTGATTAAAGGAACCTTGTTGCATATTTTGTAGCTTTTGAGGATACGATTTCAGGAAGTTTAATTTCATGGCCATTTCAAGGAACAGAAATTAATTTTTTCAGACACCCAAGACGTAGATCATCGGGGCCTTGATGGGGGGAAAAAAAGTGGTTGGGGGTTGAATTTTTAATTATTAGGAGAGTTTCAGCCATGACTGTTCGTGTATCCGTCTTGTAAAATTAGAGTGGAAAAAACGAGACTTGTCGCACATCGGTGTAATGTCAACAGGCCGGCATAGCTCGCTCCTCTTACTCAGATCACACTGACGTGCTGCTAGGGGGTAGTAGGCACGCGATCCGCACTGCAAGGGTGTTTTTTTATGTAAACGAATAATAAAATATAGACCGGCTTATACAATGCCCAGAAATATGTGGACTTGTTTCCATGAAATGATTGAAGCAACTGCTAATGTCAGGGGTTTCGTGCAAAGTAGTGGATAGCCTTGGCCATAACTCAACACCTATGTATGTAAACGTGTCTGAAGGTTTCCAGTACTGAACATGTATAACAAGCAGTGGCGACTTCTTACCAGTAAGAAAAAAAAATAATCTTAAAATATGGCTCTGAACCAGCAACGTATGATTGCATTCAATAGTCAATGTGGAAAATATGACGCAATAATTTATATACATAGCCAGGCTTGGACTGGCCCACCGGACGGCAGGAGAATTCTCTGGTGGGCCCAGTCTGACTCAGTGTGTATATAGCCAATACCTAGGGGGAGCATGATTGCGTTATATTTTCCTTATTGACTGTTGAATACAATCCTGCTCCCCCTAGGTATTGGCTATATACACTGAGTCAGACTAGGCCCACCAGAGAATTCTCCTGCCCTCCGGTGGGCCAGTCCAAACCTGGCTATGTATATAAATTATTGCGTCATATTTTCCATATTGACTATTGAATACAATGATTATATACATATCCAGGCTTGGACTGGCCCAAAGGAGGGCTGGATAATCCTTTGGTGTGCCCAGTCTGACTCTGTGTATAGCCAATACCTAGTGGGGGGGCATGATTGCATTCGTTAGTCAATGTGCAAAATATGACATCATGATTAAATACATATCCAGGCTTGGACTGGCCCACTGGAGAGCAGGAGAATTCTCTGGTGGGCCCAGTCTGACTCTGTATATAGCAAATACCTAGAGGGGCATGATTGCATTCAATAGTCAATGTGGAAAATATGACGTCATGATTATATACATAGCCAGGCTTGGACTGGCCCAACGGAGGGCAGGCGAATTCTCTGGTGGGCCCAGTCTGACACTGTATATAGCCAATTCCTAGGGGGAGCATGAGTGCATTCAATAGCTTGGACTGGCCCACCAGGGGCAGGAGAATTCTCCGGTGGGCCCAGTCTGACTCTGTATATAGCCAATACCTAAGGGGTGGCATGATTGCATTCGTTAGTCAATGTGCAAAATATGACCTCATGAAGGTAGGAGAATTCTCTGGTGAGCCCAGTCTGACTCTGTATATAGCCAATACCTAGGGGGAGCATGAGTGCATTCAATAGCTTGGACTGGCCCACCAGGGGCAGGAGAATTCTCCGGTGGGCCCAGTCTGACTCTGTATATACCCAATAACTGGGGGGACATGATTGCATTAAATATTCAATGTATAAAATATGTTGCAATTATTTATATACATAGCCGGGCTTGGACTGGCCCACCGGAGAGCAGGAGAATTCTCTGGTGGGCCCAGTCTGACTCTGTATATAGAAAATACCTAGGGGGGCATGATTGCATTCAATAGTCAATGTGGAAAATATGACACCATGATTATATACATAACCAGGCTTGGACTGGCCCACCGGAGGGCAGAAGAATCCCCTGTTGGGCCCAGTCTGACACTGTACATAGCCAATACCTAAGGTGGGTTTAGCCCTGTCTATACTGTGCACCCTCGATATATTATACCAATCTCCGGGCTGACCAGAGAGGCACCACATTGTGTATATATTCCCGTATTTCCCATGCTGCTGATTTCCCGGAGGGGATTAATTGCATGACAAGTTCTGTAATTGGCGAATATATAGAAGACCCTAAAAATACAAAAGGTCCCTTACAAAGAGCCGAGTGTAAATAATGCGTGCCACGATCTCTATTAGCTGGGAATGTTGGCTAATAAAAAGTTTTATATTTGGCATATTTTCAGTAAAACTTATGTCTGTAAATATTTCTGCACCATATAAAGAGCAGTCTATTTTTGCCTTTATATTCCTTGTTTTTATTGGTGCCGGCTGACGTCTGCCCGCACCCGGGTGCTGTTATCTGGACTTATTACTTGGTGCTTAATAACTGAGTTGACGGCACGAGCTGCTGAGCTCACTGATCGGCTGCAGCGCTGTCGACATGACATCAGCACTACAGACCATAACACAGATCGGGAGCAGTGGTGGGGTCTCAGCGTTGTGAAGGATGGTTCGGACGCCGGGCTGTGGGGGTCCCGCACTCCTTCGCCAGAAAGAGTCAGTGTGTTCGTAGATCTTCAGGTGGGGTGCGCAACACTTATCGTTTCCTTTTTAAGGTTGGTGTCCACCACCCCGCAGCCGGTCCCCATCATAGACACAATAGACAACACGTGACACCAGAGTTCTTGGCAAACCAAATTTGAACACTTTATTGTTTCCTCCGCTGTGGCAGACATGGCCTCACTCCTGATGATTGTGTTTTGGAGCAGTCTCACTCGACCTACTTCCACTATCTTGTATCTCATCCGCAAGCTGTCAGGCCTGTCTCTCCATTCCCCCATGCTTCTTCTCCCCACTGTCTGCTTCTGGGCCTCCAACAGCTGTTTTGTCGCTCAACTTCCCTGAGCCCGCTGGGGTGAACCGTAGGCTCTGGACCTTTTTAAGAGGTTACCTCACAGTTCCCTTTCTGACACCGGGCCACATCTTTACTCCTCGAGCCCTTCTGCAGAACTCCCCTCAAGATCTTTATCTTATCTAACATTTATTCTACCACTGCTTTTGCCCTGCTACACCACGGTCCCAGCTCTGCTACATCAGGGACCCGCACTTCATTTGCAGCAGTAACACATTAACAGGATACTTAGTACCTAAAACACATTATCGCACAACATGGACAAATAACATAAAACAATGGGGTGGGGGCAACCACCTCCTACAGATGAACCATAATCCACGACACAAAGGGTAAAATAGTCCAGTAATTGGATAAATGTCCTGGGGATCAGTCACAATCTTCCAGCAGTCCTTTTCCTGGAAAATCGGGGTTTCTCAACGGCTCTCTGGGGTGCTGCCTTTAGCCACAGCTTCTCCCCCAGAGGATGAATCTTGCTGCTGGTCTTTTGTCCTTCCCAGCCTGACTGAATAATCTCTCAGGTAAGCAGAGAGTTTAGGTGGATCCCAGGTCCCCCTCTCCCAGACTTGGGGACAAAAGTCCAGCAGGGGGTAATTAACCTGCAAACAGGACAATGTACACACAAGGAATACACAGAATGGACAGAGCACTACTCCTAAAATACGAACCTACACAAAATTTATACACAACCTCCCATATTCCACCATCACACTTTTGTCTGGCACCATGGGGAAAAAAATCATTAGTTGTACAATCTGCATGGGGTCACATTGACCCTATGATAGCAGACAAGGGTTAAGGTATGTCCACAGAAAATGTTTGCTCCGATTTTAGCTGGGAAAATGCTGTGGATTTACTTTGGATTCCTTGCAGTGCAAGTCTGTAAAATCCACTGCATATCTGATCCATTTGGATCCTATAGATTATTTTAATTTACCTGTACCCAGGATAATCCCTGAGCCATTCTTACTTTCTTAGGAAGGAGGAGACCCACGTGTGGTGTTGTTTCTGGGGACCTCCATTGACTTTGATTTTGCACTGATGGAACCATGCACTTATCCTTTAGTTCTAGGAGACCCGCATATAATGTTGTTCCTGGGGATCTCCATGGGCTTTCATCTTGCATTGATGGAACCATGCACTTAACGTTTAGTTTTAGGAGACCAGCGTAGAACGTTATTACTTTGGATCTCCATGGGCTTTGATCTTGCATTGATGGAACCATTAACTAAACCTTTATTTCTAGGAGAGCTGTGTAGAACATTATTCCTTCAAGGGCTTTGATCTTGCATTGATGGAACCATGCACTAATCCTAATTTCTAGGAGACCCGCGTAGAACGTTATTCCCTGGGATCTCCATGGGCTTTCATCTTGCATTGATGGAACCATTCACTAAACCTTTATTTCTAGGAGACCCGCGTAGAACGTTATTCCTGGGGATCTCCATGGGCTTTGATCTTGCATTGATGGAACCATTGACTAAACCTTTATTTCTAGGAGAGCTGTGTAGAACATTATTCCTTCAAGGGCTTTGATCTTGCATTGATGGAACCATGCACTAATCCTAATTTCTAGGAGACCCGCGTAGAACGTTATTCCTGGGGATCTCCATGGGCTTTGATCTTGCATTGAAGGAACCATGCACTAACCCTAATTTCTTGGAGACCCACGTAGAACATTATTCCTGGTGGCCTCCAACGGCTTTGATCTTATATTGATGGAACCAGTCACTTAATCTTTATTTCTAGGTTCTATATGAGGATGTCTGGTAGCGGAGGACACCATATCAGCACCAGCGTTCCTAAGCTATACACAAGGCTGCAAATGTTCCCATCCTGTACAAGTTTATAGAGCAGAGCCATTACATTACATTGTCACCTGGCAGTGAACCAAGAATGTATATAGATCACTAGAAGGATAACTCCAATATAGTTAAGTGCTGTATTTAAGCTGCCAAAATACGTAATAAATATGTATAAAGTAACGTAACCCAGGGCAGAAGCAGATACTACGACTGAAGCCAATTCCGACTGAGAAATATGCGGGAACTTCAAGTAGCTGCTAACATAATGTTATGTGACATGATTTAAATTTCATAAATTACATGGAAAAGCCCCATTTGCATGCACCCAGGATGGGAGTTTGTGTGCCCCCTTACCCTTGGTCCCTGAAGTTTAGCATAATGGCAATTAAATGGAATCTGTCTGCAGCTTTTTGTTTTGTAATCTGAGAGCAGCATGACGTAGGGTCTGAGACCCTGATTCCAGCGATGTATGACTTGCTGGGCTGCTTGCTGTCATTTTGATAGTATCAGTTTTCTCTGCTGCAGAGCTCAGAATGCTGAGCCCTGTATAACCCCGCCCATACCGCTGATTGACAGCTTTCTGTGTATCACCAGAGGGTGCATGGTTACACAGCAGCAAGGCTAGGACCTAATCCTTTAGTGATGGTCTGTAAGGGTGATGGACAATTGTTGGCTTGTTCCTGCACATGAAGGCACCAATTGTGTTATTGTCTTGAAATTTGAATAATGTCTTGTTTTTCTTATAAATACTGTGTCTTGTGGATTGTAATGGGTTTCTGTATAATGTGATGTAAGTATTGTATGTGGTAATGTGTAGCATAGCACTTTTTTGGGAAATTGCCGGACTGTAGGGTCAGTAACAGTTAAGTGTTGGGACTAGCCCACCATGGGAGGAGTCAACTGAGAGGGAAAGTGACTGTTCATTCTGGAGGAGTCGGTAAAAACCTATTGATCAAAAGTGACGGACATATAGTCAGTCGGTCGTGAAGTTCACATACAGTGGGTGGTTTGTGGCAACGAAGGAGAGGAGACGGAAGGCAAGATGGCGTGAGCCTCGAGTGTTGGCAGAGATACTGAGTATGAACGGTGTTGAAATGAGAGACTGATTCAAGAACGGAAGGGCCCCATACAATAGCAGCCTGAGAACAGGACCATCAAGGTAATGGGTGATCTCTACTGGTGCAAGGACTCTAGTGGCCAGGCTCCTAACCATCAAGGTAATGGGTGATCTCTACTGGTGAAGGACTCTAGTGACCAGGCCCCTAACCATCAAGGTAATGGGTGATCTCTACTGGTGCAGGACTCTAGTAACCAGGCCCCTAACCATCAAGGTAATGGGTGATGTCTACTGGTGTAGGACTCTAGTAACCAGGCCCCTAACCATCAAGGTAATGGGTGATCTCTACTGGTGCAGGACTCTAGTAACCAGGCCCCTAACCATCAAGGTAATGGGTGATCTCTACTGGTGCAGGACTCTAGTAACCAGGCCCCTAACCATCAAGGTAATGGGTGATCTCTACTGGTGCAGGACTCTAGTAACCAGGCCCCTAACCATCAAGGTAATGGGTGATCTCTACTGGTGCAGGACTCTAGTAACCAGGCTCCTAACCATCAAGGTAATGGGTGATCTCTACTGGTGCAGGACTCTAGTAACCAGGCCCCTAACCATCAAGGTAATGGGTGATCTCTACTGGTGCAGGACTCTAGTAACCAGGCCCCTAACCATCAAGGTAATGGGTGATCTCTACTGGTGCAAGACTCTAGTAACCAGGCCCCTAACCATCAAGGTAATGGGTGATCTCTACTGGTGCAGGACTCTAGTAACCAGGCCCCTAACCATCAAGGTAATGGGTGATCTCTACTGGTGCAGGACTCTAGTAACCAGGCCCCTAACCATCAAGGTAATGGGTGATGTCTACTGGTGCAGGACTCTAGTGGCCAGGCTCCTAACCATCAAGGTAATGGGTGATGTCTATTGGTGCAGGACTCTAGTGGCCAGACTCCTTATTCATCAAGGTAGAACGTTAACCTTAACTGGCATGTGAACGTAGTCAACTACCCGAGCAGTTTGGCTCTTTACATCTGGGAGTGTAAAGCTTTGCTCCGGTCATGATGGGACCTCTAAGGGCCTCGGACGACGTGAGACTGATGGAAGGGAAGGTGACCCTCATGGTTTGTTCTGTATTGCTGGACTGGGTTGCAATGGGACTGACCGGTTCAGTTAGATCTGAAGCGACCCATTGGGTACTAGGACTGTGCCTGATAATGGTGTGCTGGAAATTATGTGCCACTATCTGGAACATGAAGTTGTGACCGAGAATGAACCGTCCAGTAGAGTTGTGGTTTAAAGTGAAACATTGGTCTCCTTGTGCGTGAGTCATCACCCGATCTTGGACTGCCTACGTGAGCGGCAGTATGTGGCCTGGCCTGCAGGGGTTCCCAGTCCACATGGCGAAAGTCCTTACACCCAGCCAAGACCTAGTGTGCCGTGGCGTCTGGAGTCAGTCCCTTGCCCACGACTACCACCCCTCACCACTCTACAAATCTCCTTCTGCGAAAACATAGATTTTATTTAAACACATAGCCAAGTAACACACCACTGGAATCGGGGTCTCAGCCCCTACATCATGTTGCTCTCAGATTGCATAGTGAAAGCCTGGTGACACATTCCCTTTAAATGTTTTACCATCCAGTCACCCAGTAATCTGAATATTTGTATCTGAAAAGTACATACATATGTGGATAATGCATGTAATCTATACATTTAGCGCCCTCCCCTCATCATATGATGCTTCTAGCCCATACTGGAATACTATGAAAATTGGGTGGCTTCTCTTTGGAATCCGTCATGGCAGCCATCTTTTTTGCTGCCAAATCTTGGCCTAAATTTAGAGCGTGACTTCTAAAGAGCGGAACTTTTTTCCTGTGTGAGGTTTTGTCTTGTTGCAGATTTATCTACCAACGGAATAAAAAAAAAATGTAATATAATGTAATATAGTTCTCATGCAGTAGTAACCGACGTCATAAATGCGGCCCTGATATTCGCGCACGATCATATTTAATGTCCGTCACTGGTTGATGGTTAACAGATCAGCGCAAAATGAGTTATGGGATTCGGTTTGGAGTTGACGTTTTTAGTGCAGTCTCCCTGGGGTTCGTTACGTTGGCTGCCAAATTGTAAACACTGTGCAGAATAGAGCGGGCGAGTGTGCCAGCGGCCGGAGATACAGCGCAGGATTTATCTTATGTGTGAAGAATTTGTAGATCCAGAGACTCTGTGCACGGAGATATTTACACCTCTACGAGTCATATACTTGCTGCCAAAGACTGAGACTAGTGACGTGCGGGCACTACCATGCTCGGGTGCTCAGTACTCATAACTAGTGATGAGTGGGCACTACCATGCTCGGGTGCTCAGTACTCGTAACTAGTGATGAGCGGGCACTACCATGCTCGGGTGCTCAGTACTCATAACTAGTGATGAGTGGGCACTACTGTCGCGGGCGGGGAGGGCACTGCACTTGCCAACGCTCGGGTCCGGCGCTGCTGCTGCTCGGTGGCTTGAGCGGTGGGCCGGATCCGGGAACCCGAGCGGCGCTCCTCGCCCGTGAGTGAAAAGGGGATGGTTTGGGTTTGGGGATGTTGTCCGTGACGCCACCCACGGTTGTGGTGAGGTTGGGACACCACCGCTGCTCTGGACGGGGATCCCGGGAACGATGACAGGGAGCAGCCGAGATGTTTTCTCTCCCCTCCGTGGGTAGGGGGATTTGGTGGTCCTGGGGCCCGATGATAGTGACTGTAGGGTGGATAGCGGTGTTTGGCGAGGTGCAGGGTCGCGGGGGCAGCGCGGCGCCAGACGGCACGATGGTACTCACTCAGCCAATGACGTAGACAGAGTCTCCGGTAAAACAAACTGCTGGATGGACGGGTCCCGCAGCCGGCTGCGATGGTCACTCCCGGTAGGTTGGCGGTGACTGTCTCTCCCTGCAACTGTGTCGTGTTGTCGGCTCCGATGGCTTCCCACCGGTAACCCGCTTCCCAGCGGTGTATTTGCCAGAGGAGCCCCTTTTTGCCCGCAGGCTCTGGTCCTGGGAACTCTAGCTGTGGCGGTAGCTGTATTTCCCTTCACGGTTGAGCGGTTGCCTTCAGTCGGGTCTTTGATGCTGGGAAACCCCGGAGGTTCCCGTCGCTGACGGATTTGACCGGTTTAAAGGCGACTCCAAGCCTGGTCGGGGTCCGTAGGCCCTGCCGAATGGTGCTGGCTTCTCTTCGCTCCCCGGTCCGGTACCGGCGTGCCACCGCCGGTCCCCGGTCCTTACGGTTGTGCGTCAATCGGCCTCTCCTGCAGACGGTCACCACCGTCTACCAACCTTGCTGTATGTGCCCGGGCCACGTACCCGGACACGGTCAGAGTGCTCCTCCACTACCACTTCTCTCCTTCCACTTCACTTTCCCTTCCTCAACTACTCCGTCATTTCCCGCCTCCAGGACTGTGAACTCCTCAGTGGGTGGAGCCAACCGCCTGGCTCCACCCCACCTGGTGTGGACATCAGCCCCTGGAGGGAGGCAACAAGGATTTGTGTGTGTGACTGGTGTGCCTAACCGGGGTGTGGGGTGTGTTGTTGCAGTACCTGTGGCGTCCTGGCTTGTCCAGGGCGCCACACTACCCTGCTCGGGTGCTCCGTACTCGTAACTAGTGATGAGCGGGCACTACTGTGGCGCCCTGGACTAGCCAGGTCGTCACAGATACTACAACATACACCCCCACCCCGAGACAGGCACATCAGCCAGGCACAAAATCCTTGTTGCCTCCCTCCAGGGGCTGATGTCCACACCGGGTAGGGTGGAGCCAGGCGGTTGGCCCCACACACTGAGGAGTTCACAGTCCTAGAGGCGGGAGAAGGAAGGAGTTGAGTTAGGGAAGTGAAGGAGTAAGGACTGAAGTGAGGAGTAAACTGACCGTGTCCGGGTGTGTGGCCCGGGCACTAAGAGCAAGGTTGGCAGACGGTGGTGGCCGTCTGCAGGAGAGGCAGATCAACGTGGAACCGTAGGACCGGGGATGGGTGGTGGCCCGCCGCTACCGAACCGGGGAGTGAAGTGAAGCCAGCACACACAGGCAGGGCCTGCAGACCCCGACCAGGCTTGGAGTCGCCATTAGAGGTCAAATCCGTCAGTGACTGGAACCCCAGGGGTTTCCTAACAGCCAAGACCTGATTTGAAGGCAACCGTCCGACCAGCAAAAGGAAATACAGCTACCGCCACAGCTAGAGTTCCAAGGGCCAGAGAGTGTGGGCAAAAGGTCTCCTCCGGCACATACACACGCTGGGAAGCCGGTTACCAGTGGGAAGCCATCGGGACCGAACATATACAAAGGTGCAGGGAAAGGCAGCCACCATCAACCGTCCGGGAGAAGCCACAGCAGCCGGCTGCGGGACCCGTCCATCCAGCCGTTTGGTTTACCAGAGACTTTGCGTACATTTGTGGCTGAGTGAGTACAACCGTGCGTTCCGGCACCGCGCTGCGCAGTCCCCGCGACCCTGCACCTTGCCAAACCTTAGATACATATAGTCCAACAGTATATTTAAACCACAATGCATTAATCCCTTAATTGGGACGCTGCATTGTGTAACTGAGCTACTCAGATTACAGATCAAAAACAGGAGGAAACGAGTAGAAATGCTTCAAACAATATGTATTTTCCATACGTATTTATTGATGTATTTTCTATACCAGAAAAGTGATGAAAAAATACATATACAAGTATATACAATGTACGAACAAAGTGAGGCCAAGAGGGAGGATATTAAAAGGCACATACATAACCTGCCAGAGCCCTTACAGAGAATCCTACTACTATACCGGGGAATGATGTGAAAGTGTCATACCACATAGTTCCAGAAATAAACATAAATATACAATGTATGTCCACTACTGACAAAGGTGTTTGAAAAATACACAATGAAAAATTGTACCCGAGATCTACATGTACCTGCTATATAAAGGACACAACTTGTCTTATAAGAGTTATTTTTGTATAGAATTTACATCAGCAGGACTCAAAATAGACACCAGGCACAAAAAAATGTTTTGTTTTTATTAGAACCAATCAAACACCGATGTGTACATCTAAACAGTATCCGCAACCAAAAGGCTTGCGTTAATCATTATGTATCCCAAGCAGACACTCATCACATAAGAAGTTTTAGTATGTTATGGTGGTTGTAGGGGGGTCCTGTCCCTACAATGCCAAATACTGCCAAGCACTATTATATTGCACTTTACATCAATCTTACAAAAATATTATGTCAAAGCAGTAAAGGCATATGCGCCACAGGAACCCCGTGCATACCACATTCAGCAAGGGAAATTGCTGGCAGATTAAATTACCAATCAACCGCAGATGTATACATTTAAGCAGTATCTGCAATTAGAGAACCCATGTGAATCAATATGTATCCCTAGCAGACACTCATCACATAAAAAAGGGAAATATATAGGTCTTAGTATATATAGTGGCTGCAGGGGGGTCCTGTCCCTACAATGCCAAATACTGCCAAGCACTTATATATTGCACGCTGCATCAATCTCATAAAAATGTCAGAGCAGTAAAGGCATATGTGCCACAGGAACCCCGTACATACCACACTTTGCAAAGGAAATTGCTGGCAGGTTAGTCAGATGAGAAAGGGTTAAACCCCAGGAAAAACTCCAACGTACGTTTCACAAAACCACTTGTGTACTGTTGCTTCGTCAGGGAGTGACTGATCATAAAAATCGGCATGTTTAAATAGCCGCCAGTCCCATAGAATCAGCTGTATCCTGTCAGGGCATTCAAGCGGCGCATGCGCACATGGCGCTCCCGAGATCCGGAAACCCCACCAGGCCGTCATGGCATCAGCGCACGCGCGGGAGCAGAGACGCGTCTCCATAGCACCCGCGCATGCGCACACGCCACCCAGAGATGGCCGGGGGGAAGGCGGACCCGAGGCACAATGCGCGCATTCGCACATCCATGACAGGTAACATAACATATGTCAGACATCGACATGCTGCAATTGCATGTAAAGAGAGGACGGAGCATTTCCCCCCCCCCACCCGGGGCATTTGCGGAGGCCTGCATGACCCCTGATTGGTGGGGAGGTCAGGGTGTCATGGGTGGGGGGAGGGGGAGCGAGCCCGTTTTGAAAGGATTGGATGGGCAAAGGGGAGGAGCGGCACTTTCCCGCTCCCCTAGCTGAAGGACGAGTCGCAGCCACCTTACCTGCGGCAATGGAGTCTGTGGAACGCATCCTGGAGCGGCTGAGAGCGGCGGCTGGCGACCATCCTCCAGGCTGGCTGCAGGCGTCTGTGCAGGGACTCATCGGAGGGAGGCGGTGGGGGCTCCCCCCCCCCCCCACGTGAGCGGCGCCTCCGGAGATCCAGACCGCCGGAGCGGTTATCCCCTGAGGTGACTCCCCGGGCCCAGCGACGCACTAGAAGCCCCTCCGGGGACCCTCCAGGCCGGGCGCCATGTGCAAAAAAGTCCAGCAGGCCCCGGTCTGGGAGGAATTCAAGAGTGCGGCCGGGTCCAGCGGTGGAGAGCAGGCCTCTGCTGGAGTTGGGGGCGGGGCCTGCTCCCGCTGTGTCAACGGTGGATGTCGGAGCTGCGGCGGGGCGCTCTGGTGATGTGCCGGCCGAGTGCCCTGAGCCCTGTCTGCGGTGGAGGTCAGATGAGGGGGCGGGCCCTAGCAGAGGGGGCGGATCACGACGGCTGGGATCTGTAGTGCACCGGGCCTGGCGTGCAGGGCCCTCATCAGCAGAGGCCCCGAATGACGGGGGGGCCCCGTGGAGTGGGATGTGGGAGCTGCGTCGGCAGGATCCAGAGGACCGCAGACAGCCCCCTGTGGCAGCCGGCTGGGGGGGCGGACATCAGCCACAGGATCAGCTCCTGGAGGGATCTTCCGGCCCTGCAGCAGCAGGGGCCAACGGCGGCGAAGCGGAGGTGCGGAGCCAGGAGTCTACTGAGCAGCCGGTGGGACGTCAGGAGTCTGGTAGTCCGGCTGACGGGGCCGCTACCCTCGTGCAGCCCGGTGAGTATGGTTCTATGTCCTGTTTGTCTGCCCAGTATTGTCAGGTACAGAACGCAAGGGGGGATGTAGGTCACCCAGGGTTTAGGCAGGGGATACCCACGGGGGGTGGAGAATGTGTCAGGAAGGGGGGATGTAGTAGAGCTTATAGGTTGTGTGCGTACGTTGCTGGAGCGGATTGGGGGGGCACGGGAACACTCAGGGCCAGTGGGGGCTTGGATTAATCCACCTCCCTTGGGCATTAGTGAAACGCCGGTGGCGGGTATTGCTTCCCCGGTGTCAGTATCGGTTCAGACGGAAAAGAATAAGGAGGACAGGCTTCATTTGGATGATCGGGCGCGGGGCGAGGTTTTCGTCTGTTTTGAGGGTCCCTTGGGTTCCCATCTTAAGACAGAGGTGAAGGAGAAGATATGGAAGGATGAATACGTAGAGATCTTCTCCCTGCTGCCGTTGGCAAAATTTAATTTGGACAAAGGTAAAAAGGATGAGAGCACGAAAGAGGAGGAAAAGAAGCGGCGATGGCGCTTGATCCCTCAGACGTTCACTAATTGGTTGCAGGCTTTTGCTATTTTGGCGAGTGTGATAGGCGAGAAGGCGCCGGAGAACTGTTCACATTTGTTCTGCTATATGGACTCTATTGGTGAGGCTTACAGGGTATATGGGGGACAGACATGGCTTAGGTATGACGAACAGTTTCGTCAGCGGAAAGCCGTTCGACCTTCTATTAGATGGGACCAAAAGGACATCGGGTTGTGGTTACGGGTTATGGCGCCGTCGAGATATGGCCAGCCCTTTCAGGGCGGGGCCGGGTCTGCCGGCCAGTCCGGAACACAGGGTGCCGGTAGTCAACAAGGTCAGGGGGGTTCACAAAAGCCCGGCGTGTGTTGGCAATTCAATGAGGGGCAATGCAAGTTCGGGGCAACCTGCCGTTTTAAGCACCTCTGTACCCATTGTAATGGGACCTCACATGGAGCGGCAAAGTGCTTTAAGAAAGGCAAATCCAAGCCCGGCACCACTCATACCCAAGGGTCTGACGCCGGTGAGCTTAGCCGCGATGCTTCCGTACCTAAATAGGTACCCTGATAGGGAGAAAGCTGAAGTTTTGCGGTTGGGATTTGGGGAGGGTTTCAGAATTCCGGCTCCCACTTTTAATGTGCCGGCGGCGACGAAGAACCTTTTGTCAGCTTACCAGCATTCGGGGGTTGTGGCCGAAAAGTTAGGCAAGGAAGTGGCCTTGGGGAGGATGGCGGGGCCGTTCCAGGCCCCTCCTTTTCCTGATCTAGTGGTCTCGCCGTTGGGGGTGGTGCCAAAAAAGGAGCCGGGAAAATTCCGGCTGATTCACCATCCGTCTTACCCAAGAGGTAGGTCGGTAAATGACGGGATACCGGCTGAACTGTGTTCGGTGGTTTATACGTCATTTGATGAGGCCACAAGCTGGGTAAAAAAATGTGGAAAGGGAGCACTTATGGCTAAGACAGATATTGAATCAGCTTTTCGGCTTTTGCCAGTGCATGCAGATTGTGTCCGGTTGTTGGGTTGCTTTTGGGAGGGGGCGTATTTTGTAGATCGCTGTTTGCCCATGGGGTGCTCAATCTCATGCGCATTTTTCGAAACGTTTAGTTGCTTTTTGGAGTGGGTTGTTCGGGACGTTTCAGGCTTGTCAGCATTGGTACATTACCTCGATGATTTTTTGTGTGTAGGTCCTGCCGATTCGGCTCAGTGTGCCAGGATTTTGGCAACTATGGAGTGGGTTGCGGACCAATTTGGGGTCCCCCTGGCGCCTGAAAAAACGGTGGGACCAACTACTAGTTTAAGTTTTCTGGGCATTGTAATCGATTCAGTGGCCTGGGAAGTCCGGCTTCCTGAGGACAAGGTTGCGGCCATGAGGGACGAGGTGGCAAGGGCACGATGGGTGAAGAAACTGCAATTAAGGGAAGTGCAGTCCCTACTGGGAAAACTTAACTTTGCTTGTAGGGTGATGCCAATGGGCCGGATTTTTTCGCGACAACTGGCCAGGGCAACGGCGGGGGTGCTTGCTCCGCACCATTACGTTCGGTTATCAGCAGACCACAAAGCGGACTTAGCAGTGTGGGGACAGTTTTTGGAACACTACAACGGTCGTTCCCTGATAATGATGGATGCAGTGGACAATTTTGACTTGGAGTTGTTTACGGATGCGGCGGGCAGTTCAGGTTTCGGAGCTTTCTTCCAGGGTCAGTGGTGTGTGGGTCGGTGGCCGGCCAACTGGACGGCTGAAGGCCTGACAAAGAATGTGGCGCTGTTGGAAATTTTTCCAATAATGGTGGCACTTCATCTTTGGAGAGGCCAGTTGGCAAACAAGAAGATTCGTTTTAACTGTGACAACATGGGGGTGGTGCTGGCGATTAATCAGTTTTCGGCGTCCTCTCCTCCGGTCGTTCGGGTGTTGCGGGAATTGGTATTGGTTTGTCTGCAAATTAACGCATGTATTACGGCGACTCATGTGCCAGGTGTTCAGAACCTAATAGCTGATTCCCTCTCTCGTTTTCAGTGGGATCGGTTCCGGGTTTGCGCACCAGAGGCAGAGTCCAGTGGGTTGGAGTGCCCAGCACACCTTTGGAACGTGGTCTTCGGGCAGCGGGACCGCTAATTCGGGCGTCCTTGTCGGGTAACACGTGGACAGCGTATCAGGCAGCATGGGGGCTGTGGGAACAATGGTTACAGGGTGGGGATTTTTCTGAAGAGGATCAGTTGGGTATATTGTTGGAAAAGTTGGGGGAAGCGGCAGTAGCAGGGTGGTCGGTTGCGAAGGCAAATCGTTTCATGGCAGGGTTAGCATTTGGTTTTCGGTTAAGAGGGTTACGAGATTTAACTAAGTGTTTTTTGGTTGTCCAGGCGTTGAAGGGTTTTAGAAGAGGACGAAAGCTATTGGATGGTAGACGACCAGTGTCATTCGGATTATTGGAACGGCTGGGTGGGGTGTTGGGGGAGGTCTGTACATCTCCGTTTGAGGAACATTTGTTTAGGTTAGCGTTTTCCTTGGCGTTTTTTGGAGCACTGCGGGTTGGGGAATTGGTATCTCCCAGTAAGGTGTCCCCCGGGGGTTTGAGTCGTGGTGACATTATGGCGGTGGACAGGGGAATTGAATTTTGGATAAGTAAATCTAAAACTGATCAACGGGGGGCAGGGAAGCGAGTGTGTTTGGGAGCGGTTAGGGGATCGGATATGTGCCCGTTGAGGTGTTTCAAGAATTTTGAACAGATTCGTAAAAAGGTGGACGGCCCGCTGTTATGTCATGACGACGGGTCTTTCTTATCACGATATCAGTTTGTGAGTGTTTTCAGGGCGTGTTTGAAGGCCTTGGGGTTAGACCCTAAGTCTTTCGGATCGCATTCTTTTCGCATAGGGGCGGCAACAGAAGCATCCATGTGCGGTTTGTCTGAAGACGCGGTTAAACAGATTGGTAGGTGGAAGTCGGGGCGTTTTAAGTTGTACGTCCGCCCCCAGGCGGTGGTCGGAAACTGAGTGGGGACTCTTACGGTGAATGGGGGGGGGGGGGGGGCGGCCGGGGTGTGGGTGTTTCGTTTGAGGGTATCAGGCACTAAAATGGTTGTTTGTTTGTGCTTTTGTATTGCAGAAACACCCCTTCCCTCCCCCCCCGCTGGTCTGGATCTTGGGCCATTCTTACGTGTATTGGGGAGCCCGGCGAGCGGATGCGAGAAGGAACGGGAGACAGTTAGGCTTCGCCAGGGACGTGGCTCTCGTACGATGGCTCGGGGTTCGGGGGTTAGGGTGGAGCGGGGTGTTACAAGAGGTGCATAAATATGCCCGATTAGACAGGCCTCCTGAAGTGTTGGTCTTACACGTTGGGGGGGAACGATCTAGGGAAAAGGCCTTTCAGAATCCTAATAAAAGACATCAAGCACGACTTGTTGCGGCTATGGGTGTCTTTTCCAGGGATTACGGTAGTTTGGTCAGAGATGGTGGCGAGAAGGAGTTGGCGGAAGGCGCGGTCTGTTGAGAGGCTGAACAAGGCGCGGGCGAAGGTTAATAGGGCGATTTCAAAGTTTGTTAGTCGGAATGGGGGTGTTTGTATCCGGCATGTGGAGTTGGAAAGGACGGAAGAGGAATTTTGGTTGGCGGATGGGGTACACTTAAATGCGGTAGGGATCGATTTGTGGACCCTCGGCTTGCAGGGAGGTATTGAAAGGGCCCTGAGGTTGAGGGGGGTCTCAGGCACTTGAAGGTTATCAAGGTGCCTTCGTTGTGGCGTGTTATTGGTGGGTCCTTGAAGTTGGTTTAAAATTGTTCGGGGAATCCATACGGGTGTGGATCCCCTCATTGGCATAATTGCTGGTCACCTGGTGATTTGGAGGGGAATCCCGACGGGGATATCGGGGCCCCTGTGGGTGTGTTGGGGTTAACGAAGGATTAACCCTTACAGTTTGGTGCGCCTGAGCCAGTGTGGGTAACGGCTGGGAGCAAGTTGGTTTTATGGTTCGGTTTATGGGGATCACCAGGGTTGTAGCTTCAAGGACCTTACCATATTGCAATTTTATTGGTTATGTATTTATGTTAATAAAATGGCTGCTATGGCCAGAATTATCCAAAAGATATTCGGTGTCTGCGTAGTCATTTTAGATAAGAATGGGAATGGTGGAAGGAGACGGGAGGAAGACCGGAGTCAGCAATTCCAGGGTCACGTGAGTGCAATATACAATACATATTGAGAAAATATTGCCAAGATATTATAGCGAAATGGATAGACATTATTTCACAGCACAAAATATATGCACATCTATGACAAATAGCATGACAAGCATAACATATGTCAAACATAGACATGCTGCGACTGCATGTAATCTAAGTGTAATATACAATACATATTAGAAGAGCATTGCCAAGATATTATAGCAAAAAAGAGATAAACATAATTTCATTCCAACACAATATATTTGCAGTCCAGTGTCCATGTCGTTATTTGATAGAGGAAAATCCTCAATTCTCATATGCCACATTTCAACTCGAGAGTTTGAAAAAGAAACAGGATCGAAGCTGTTATTTTCCAGGGAACATATAAAGAAAGAAGGGAACAAAGTAAATAAAAAGAAACTCACATAAATTTAAAAATGTAAAAACACCCAACTCACATAGATCAAAAAGGGGAACAAACCCACAAAAAGTGGAGCGATGTCACAAAAAGGAGGCAAAGCTTAAAGCCTCATTGAGACCTGACGGGGTGACTGTACCCAGTGTCACCATCCATCTTGTCTCACGCTGGGCTAGCCTTCTCTTGATATTGCCACCTCTAATGCCACCATGGACTACTTCAATCCCACGTATAAGTAGGGATTTCGGATCACACCCATGGTGGGCCTTAAAATGGCGTGGAATAGTTTTCAAGGAAGCGATATCAACCACAGTCTTAGCCGCAACAATGTCTCTTACATGTTCTCGGACGCGAACACGTAGTTCACGTGACGTTAGGCCAATATAAATCAATGGGCACCCACAAACCGCATAATAAATGAAGTTTGAGGTGCCACATGAAATATATTCCCTGATGCGATATTCACGCGTCCCGTCAGCTGACGAGAATACCGAACTGCATAAGACATTGCTGCATGAAAGGCAATGGCCACGAAGAAAGCAACCAACCCGAGGATTCGTAAGACCTAAGAAACTAGAAGCCGGCAGAACATAATGGCTTCTGACCAATACATCACGTAAATTAGCCGATCTCCTAGCCGTCATTAAAGGGGAAACCGGAAGAGAGTCCCTCAAAAGGGGATCGGATGTTAAAATCGACCAGTGGCGGTTCAGAATAGCACGAATATTGTGCCATTCATGGTTAAAGGTAGTAATGAATCTAACCGCAGGGCACTCTACTTTGTCTTTGTGTCTCGTCAGGAGGAGTTGGGATCTTGGAGTATTTTTAGCCCTAAGGTAACCCTTCTTAATACTGCGATTACTATACCCTCTTTCTTGGAATCGAAGTGTAAGGTCTGCAGCCTGCTCCTCAAATTTTTGATCTGATGAACAGATTCTCTTCATTCTCAGGAACTGTCCGGTGGGGACAGCGCGAATAGTGGATAAGTTATGAGCAGACGATGCATGAAGTAACGCATTAACAGATGTCCATGTCTGACATATGTTATGTTACCTGTCATGGATGTGCGAATGCGCGCATTGTGCCTCGGGTCCGCCTTCCCCCCGGCCATCTCTGGGTGGCGTGTGCGCATGCGCGGGTGCTATGGAGACGCGTCTCTGCTCCCGCGCGTGCGCTGATGCCATGACGGCCTGGTGGGGTTTCCGGATCTCGGGAGCGCCATGTGCGCATGCGCCGCTTGAATGCCCTGACAGGATACAGCTGATTCTATGGGACTGGCGGCTATTTAAACATGCCGATTTTTATGATCAGTCACTCCCTGACGAAGCAACAGTACACAAGTGGTTTTGTGAAACGTACGTTGGAGTTTTTCCTGGGGTTTAACCCTTTCTCATCTGACTAACCTGCCAGCAATTTCCTTTGCAAAGTGTGGTATGTACGGGGTTCCTGTGGCACATATGCCTTTACTGCTCTGACATTTTTATGAGATTGATGCAGCGTGCAATATATAAGTGCTTGGCAGTATTTGGCATTGTAGGGACAGGACCCCCCTGCAGCCACTATATATACTAAGACCTATATATTTCCCTTTTTTATGTGATGAGTGTCTGCTAGGGATACATAATGATTAACGCAAGCCTTTTGGTTGCGGATACTGTTTAGATGTACACATCGGTGTTTGATTGGTTCTAATAAAAACAAAACATTTTTTTGTGCCTGGTGTCTATTTTGAGTCCTGCTGATGTAAATTCTATACAAAAATAACTCTCTTATAAGACAAGTATTGTGTCCTTTATATAGCAGGTACATGTAGATCTCGGGTACAATTTTTCATTGTGTATTTTTCAAACACCTTTGTCAGTAGTGGACATACATTGTATATTTATGTTTATTTCTGGAACTATGTGGTATGACACTTTCACATCATTCCCCGGTATAGTAGTAGGATTCTCTGTAAGGGCTCTGGCAGGTTATGTATGTGCCTTTTAATATCCTCCCTCTTGGCCTCACTTTGTTCATACATTGTATATACTTGTATATGTATTTTTTCATCACTTTTCTGGTATAGAAAATACATCAATAAATACGTATGGAAAATACATATTGTTTGAAGCATTTCTACTCGTTTCCTCCTGTTTTTGACCTTGCCAAACCTGCCTCCCCGTCACCTCACCGGGCCCCGGGACCACCAACACCTACCCACGGAGGGGGGGAAACAACATCCCAGCTGCTCCCTACCATCGCTCCTGGGATCCCCGTCACCAGCAGCGGTGGTGCCCAACCTCACCACAACCCGTGGGTGGCGTCACGGACCAAACCCCCAAACCAAACTACCCCCTTTCACTCCATGACGAGGAGCGCCGCTCGAGTCCCCAGATCCGGCCCACCGCTCGAGCCACCGAGCAGCTATCGCAGCAGCGCCGGACCCGAGCGTTGGTGAGCGCAGCGGCGTCCTCCCCACCCACGATACTACCATGCTCAGGTGCTCAGTACTGGTAACTAGTGATGAGCGGGCACTACCATGCTCGGGTGCTCAGTACTCGTAACTAGTGATGAGCGGGCACTACCATCCTCGTGTGCTCAGTACTGGTAACTAGTGATGAGCGGGCACTACCATGCTCGGGTGCTCAGTACTGGTAACTAGTGATGAGCGGGCACTACCATGCTCAGGTGCTCGGTACTTGTAGCTAGTGATGAGCGGGCACTACCATGCTCGGGTGCTCAGTACTCGTAACTAGTGATGAGCGGGCACTACCATGCTCGGGTGCTCAGTACTGGTAACTAGTGATGAGCGGGCACTACCATGCTCGGGTGCTCAGTACTCGTAACTAGTGATGAGCGGGCACTACTATGCTTGGGTGCTCAGTACTCGTAACTAGTGAGGAGCGGGCACTACCATGCTCGGGTGCTCAGTACTCATAACTAGTGATGAGTGGGCACTACCATGCTCGGGTGCTCAGTACTCGTAACTAGTGATGAGCGGGCACTACCATGCTCGGGTGCTCAGTACTCGTAGCTAGTGATGAGCGGGCACTACCATGCTCAGGTGCTCGGTACTTGTAGCTAGTGATGAGCGGGCACTACCATGCTCGGGTGCTCAGTACTCGTAACTAGTGATGAGCGGGAACTACTATGCTTGGGTGCTCAGTACTCGTAACTAGTGAGGAGCGGGCACTACCATGCTCGGGTGCTCAGTACTCATAACTAGTGATGAGCGGGCACTGCCATGCTCGGGTGCTCAGTACTCGTAACTAGTGATGAGCGGGCACTACCATGCTCGGGTGCTCAGTACTCGTAGCTAGTGATGAGCGGGCACTACCATGCTCAGGTGCTCGGTACTTGTAGCTAGTGATGAGCGGGCACTACCATGCTCGGGTGCTCAGTACTGGTAACTAGTGATGAGCGGGCACTACCATGCTCGGGTGCTCAGTACTTGTAACTAGTGATGAGCGGGCACTACCATGCTCAGGTGCTCAGTACTCGTAACTAGTGATGAGCGGGCACTACCATGCTCAGGTGCTCTGTACTTGTAACTAGTGATGAGTGGGCACTACCATGCTCGGGTGCTCAGTACTCGTAGCTAGTGATGAGCGGGCACTACCATGCTCAGGTGCTCGGTACTTGTAGCTAGTGATGAGCGGGCACTACCATGCTCGGGTGGTCAGTACTGGTAACTAGTGATGAGCGGGCACTACCATGCTCAGGTGCTCAGTACTCGTAACTAGTGATGAGCGGGCACTACCATGCTCGGGTGCTCAGTACTGGTAACTAGTGATGAGCGGGCACTACCATGCTCGGGTGCTCAGTACTTGTAACTAGTGATGAGCGGGCACTACCATGCTCAGGTGCTCAGTACTCGTAACTAGTGATGAGCGGGCACTACCATGCTCGGGTGCTCGGTACTTGTAACTAGTGATGAGCGGGCACTACCATGCTCAGGTGCTCTGTACTCGTAACTAGTGATGAGTGCTATTCTGCTCTACTCGTAACTAGCAGATGGATGATGAGATGGGCGTGACTTGAGTATTCGAATATAATATCAATAGAAGAGTTTCCAGAAAAATGTTTGCGTTCTCCATTGACTGTCATTAGTCAGGTACTGCAGTCGCGCCCATCTTAGTATCCAACTTCTGGTTACGAGTACTGGCATCTGAGCATGGTAGTGCCCGCTCATAACTAACGGAGACGTCTCTGATCTCCCATGATGGGATTGGTGCAGCTCCAATAGATCCTCAGAGTAGCCATAAGTAATGGGTGGCCATCACATAACATATGCAGCTGTGGGTGATAATCCTCGTACTGTGGCCATCAATGCAACACTTGGTCTGTGCGACGCACTCAGTCGCATGAATGTGTGTGGAAATGGCTGGGTGAAGTGTTTGTCGTGCGCCTTGTGATGGTCTTACGTGTCTCATTGCAGGCTTTTTGGGCTGAAAGACATAATCATCCACACTAACTGCACGGGCAGCGTGGACGAGCTGATCCTCAACCAGAATCACGACTGGCCGGTGTATGTCAATCCGGGGATATTGCTTCTCCTGTACTACGCAGTGATCTCTGTGCTGAAGCTGAAGACCCCCACCATAGAGAGGGTATGTGGGTGGGTGGGTGTCACAAAAATAAATCCGCCTAGTCTGACAATCTCCCGATACTGATGACACCTTGTATCCCTCAGAAGGGGGATGGAGTGGAGACGGGAGCAGCGGACCCCCAAAAGTCTGCAGAGGAAAACCTGGAAATGGCAGATGTGGAGTCGTGGACAAAGGAAAGATACAGTGTTGTCGAGGAGACAAAGGTGAGACGTGGCCGAGCATTGCTTTATATTCATTCCATGCCCCCCAAAAAACTAAAACTGTTCCTCATGCTCTTCTTCCTCAGCCCATGTTACCGCAGACGAGCGAAGCTGCAGACCCCGATCCACAGAACTGCACCGTCCACGTCATCCAGCCGGAGTCCAGGCATAACCCAGGTATGTACTGTATACTGCCAAACACTATCCGCCACAGAGAATGGTGGCACATTTTTTATTTTTTATTATTTATAATAATAATAATAATAATATATAATAATATTAAATATTATTTTTTATTATAGCGCCATTAAGTCCATGGCGCTTTACATGGACGTATTGATATGGATCTATAGGCACATGTACTCCAGGAAAACTGACAACTTTTCTGTAGAGATCCGATGTGCCAATCATAAGAAATCTAGGGAAGAAGCCGTATGCAAATTAGTCTGTAAGTGCACTGGGGGTGTGTCAATGCACTTAGAAGAAGCAGAACCCCGTGTATTGACTCCGCCTGCTTTGCATATGGCCTTTACACTAGGTGTTTTTTGACGATTGGTACACCGAATGTCTACAAAAAGACGTTTTCTTTTTTTTTTTTTTTTGTTGTTTTTTTTTTTAGGATAATTGCTTATGCCGCCGCTTCCATATGTAAAACAAATTACAGCTTCCTCTTAATTTTATTATATGCTGATGCACTTTTGTTACTCTGTATTCAGACGAACAATGGGAAACTCATTCATTACAGACATTTTGCATCTGATTATTGTCAATTTTTCACAAATCAATTGACTTGGAGGGACCTGCCCGAAAATCAGACCAAGTATTGTATGTCTATGCACAGAAATGGGATGGCCTATGTGGACTATTAAGGAATCTGTCCTTTTAGTTTTGCCATGCACGGAAATGGCATGGCCTACATGGACTATTAGGGAATCTGTCCCTTTTTTTTTTTTTGCATGACCTATATAGATTATTAAGAAATCTGTCACTTTTTGTTTGCCATGCACAGAAATGGCATGGACTATTTGGGAATCTGTCACTTTTTTTGCATGGTCTATATGGACTATTAGGGAATCTGTCCCTTTTTTGCCATGCACAGAAATGGTATGGCCTATATAGACTATTAGGGAATCTGTCCCTTTTTTTTTTTTTTTGCATAACCTATATGGATTATTAGGGAATCTGTCACGTCTTGTTTGCCATGCACAGAAATGGTCTGTATGGACTATTAGGGAATCTGTCCCTTTTTTGCATGGTCTATATGGACTATTAGGGAATCTGTCCCTTTTTTGCATGGTCTATATGGACTATTAGGGAATCTGTCCCTTTTTTGCATGGTCTATATGGACTATTGGGGAATCTGATCCTTTTTTGCATGGTCTATATGGACTATTGGGGAATCTGTCCCTTTTTTGCATGGTCTATATGGACTATTGGGGAATCTGACCCTTTTTTGCATGGTCTATATGGACTATTAGGGAATCTGTCCCTTTTTTGCATGGTCTATATGGACTATTGGGGAATCTGACCCTTTTTTGCATGGTCTATATGGACTATTGTGGAATCTGTCCCTTTTTTTTGCATGGTCTATATGGACTATTGGGGAATCTGACCCTTTTTTGCATGGTCTATATGGACTTTTAGGGAATCTGACCCTTTTTTGCATGGTCTATATGGACTATTAGGGAATCTGTCCTTTTTTTGCATGGTCTATATGGACTATTGGGGAATCTGACCCTTTTTTTGCCATGCACAGAAATGGCATCATGGTCTATATGGACTATTGGAGAATCTATCACTTTTTTTTGCCATGCACAGAAATGACACGGACTATTAGGGAATCTGATTTAATCACTTCAGGATTAGTATACCTGCTGCCATGTAGTCCTCCATATTCATGAACTCTGTATTAACCCGCCCCACCCCTGATCGGCTGCTTTCTGCCTATGCACAGTGTACACAATGGTGTGGGTGGTGTTATGAGGAACTCCGCATTCAGAGAACTGCCACATTTGCAGCAGATATATGATTTTGCAAAAACTGCAGCAAGTAGCCCAGTAAGTGACACATTGCTGAATTTTCAAAAATTTCATTCAAATGCTGCAATGGAGATCAAAGGAACAATTTGTGCTGCAGATGTAATAGTGGATTTCTCTCTTTTGCAATCCAGAGGGTAAAGCAGGAGGTAAATCCACAGCAGTTTCACAATGGAAAGGTGAGAAATCACAGGTTACAGGGTGATGATTAGGGCGCTTGTAATGTGCAGGTGTAGCAGAGCCGTCACGGTTGAATTGCTGATCTGACTCCGTGAACTCGGGCTGAAGATGTCATCCTTCATATTGTGCCATTATGGTCCCGTCTGGCATCCTTGCCTGACTTGCTGGGCGAGTTTTCGGTCCAAGACTGTGGAATTGTGTTAACAGCAAATATTGCACAAAGACCTGCAAAGAAAGGTTACATTATTTGTATTTTTTTTCACTGTAATATTAATATATATATAAGAGTGTGCAAAGCAGTAATCAAAGCAAAAGGTGGCTACTTTGAAGAACCTAGAATATAAGACATATTTTCAGTTGCTTCACACTTTTTTGTTAAGTATTTCATTCCACATGTGATAATTCATAGTTTTGATGCCTTCAATGTGAATCTACAATTTTCAGAGTCATGAAAATAAAGAAAACTCTTTGAATGAGAAGGTGTGTCCAAACTTTTGGTCTGTACTGTATATATATACATATATACATATATATATATATATATATATATATATATATATATATATATATATATATATATATATATATATATATATATATATTATACTGTCACATCCATGACACCCCATGTACCTAATCTAGAAATTTCAGCGGGTAAAATCCCCTTTTTAGCTATTTTTTTACAACAAAATATCATTATTCTTAAGAAGACTCATTTTGCAACAATCTTTTATTTTTTTAATATATATATATATATATATATATATATATTAATAAATACATATATATATATATATATTGCATTTATTAATATATATGTGTGTATTAATAAATACATTATATATATATATATATATATATATATATATATATATATATATATATATATATATATATATATATATGTGTGTATATATATATATATATATATATATATATATATATATATTAATAAATACATATATATATATATATTGCATTTATTAATATATATGTGTGTATTAATAAATACATTATATATATATATATATATATATATATATATATATATATATATATATATATATATATGTGTGTATATATATATATATATATATATATATATATATATATATATATATGTATATATGTGTATATATATATATATATATATATATATATATATATATATATTAATAAATACATATATATATATATATTGCATTTATTAATATATATGTGTGTATTAATAAATACATTATATATATATATATATATATATATATATATGTATATATGTGTGTATATATATATATATATATATATATATATATATATATATATATATATATATAATATATATATATATATATATGTATATATATATATTATGTATTTATTTATATATATATATATATATTATAATATCTTTTTTTTTTTTTGAGCTCCGCTAACTTGGTGCCATGTGGCGGCCATTACTGTGCGAATCTTCCAACGCCAGTTGTTTTTCCTCGGCCCATTTTAATGGCATTTTCCACTTTCTGACTTTCTGCGCATTCCTGTGTATTTCTTAAGCAGCGAACATTTGTCACGCTTCAGTTGGCAGAGCTGGCGGCAAATCTTGTTTTATATGGAAGAAACCTCTAGTACATGATTAATATGACTTTTCCTTCTTTACAAAAGGTGCCTTTTAGCTCTTTCTGGTGATGTAAACGGCTGCAGAATTTCCATCCTGTACAATGGATGAATAAAAAAAAAAAATATACATATATTATATATGCAAAAGGTTTAGGCAGGTGTGCAAAAAATAAAAATATGCAAAAAAGTAAGAACTGACTATATAGCATTAATGTCAAGGCAGGATGAAATAGTGAGTATATGTATCATATCACCACTAAGTTAGCCATGATGGATCTACCCATATAAACCACCCACACAGTGAAATATATCAATACTGGAATATCAGCTTACCCATAGTGAATAGAGAAGACCTCCCAGGGAGCTCCGGCAGCCCCAACGCGCGTTTCGCATATAGTGGCTGACATCTCTTTGCCTTTTAAGCAGCATGAATTCTTCTAGGGACACTGCCATAGTTTTCAAAGGAATTGGACAAGATGTTTGTTACACTGCAGATCTGTGTGTTGCTTTTCCATTGGCTGCAATTCTATGAAAGCCACTTCTAGACAGAATTCTCTGAAAAGTACATGGGCTAGCAGGTCCCATTTGGTTTCTGCCAACTCTGAGCTGATAGCACTGCTGGATATCTGCTATAAAAGTGAAGTAAACATGACGTGTCTTCTTGTTATAATGACAATAGGATAGCGGAGAACCGGGGCTCTTAAGCTGTCCGTTAAGCTGGCTACCCTATGCTATCCCTAACCTCAGGGATACTCCTGATGGTAGAGAGGCCGGAGTCTCCATCGGCCCTGGTCCTGACCAGTCCTGGTCTGATTCCACCTTCCCCCAGGGAAGGATGAAACAGGAGTGTGATGGAACCCATAGATAAAGGCAGACAAGGGAAATCTGTTGCACCCATACACTCACAAAGGTAAAGACAATAAGAGATTAAGGAGGAAAAACAAGAGCAGGAAGGAAGCTACAAAACATCATGGAGTAAACTCAACACCCGCACCAAGCATTGAGCACATTTTTCACCAGTAGTTCTAGCACACCACACCTCACAGACCAACATAGTGTAAACTATAGCTGGCATGGGTGGAAGGTTTCAGCCAGCATAAATAGGAGGGGAACAGGTGTGATAGCTTTCCCCACAACATGTGACTAAGGGAGCAAACAGCCCAGCAGAGATTAACTCTTGCTAGCCTGCCTATGAATCAGCACACAGCAAGTCAACACCTAAGGCTGCCTATATTGATCCCAGACACCAGAGGAACCATTGGGTGGGGTATCAGAATCTGCAATCTGAACAGCGCCCAATGCCGCCATGACAGTCGGTGATGTTTGTGCAAAACTCCATGTGACACTTCTGCTGCATTTGTTTCTTTGGCCAACTGCGGCATCTATTGTTCTAAGCATTGCCCATTTCTAGGGGCTTCTAAACCTTTTACACAATAGTGTGTCTGTATATGTACACGTCCATATAATATGCTAGAAAATCTGAGCACAAATTAACATGTAAACTGCATTGAAGGCATCAACTTTACATTGTATCATCCATGTCGGTGTTTCATAGACTTATGAATGAATATGCTGAGCTATAAAAAAAAAGAGGAAAACCCAGTCTGATATATTGTATTTTTATTTCTC
>NC_134362.1:184912347-184917347 GCF_048569485.1 Anomaloglossus baeobatrachus | reverse complement strand
AGACAGCTGTAGTCTGGTATTCTGAGACTAGAGAGGTCCATAGTTATTGAACCCTCCCCAGCCTAAAAATAGCAGGCCACAGCCGCTGCAGAAGTGAGGCATCCATTAGATGTGCCAATCCTGGCGCTCTTCGCCAGCTCATCCTGTTACCTTGGTGCGGTGGCAGCTGTATAATGTCACCTGGCATGAAGCCCTGGCATTATTGATGTCACAGCGTCCATTAGATACCAGACATCACTAACCCAGTAATAAAAAAAAAATATAAAAAAAAAAAAAACAACGGAGACAATTGGGTGTGTTCCTTAAGAAGGTGAGAACATCAATTATACAAACCTTCTCACGTTCAATTATTTTGGCTATACTACTTTGTTCGAGTTTTTCCTTGAGTCCTAAAAATAAGCTAGTTTTAGTTTTTGAAGAGCCCATAAATCGAGATTCCGATGTCCCCGTCTGCTTCTCCTCACTCTCACCACATTTCACCTATTAATAACTTTTATAAGGCCAAATAAAGTGGAACCAAAACGTCTGATGTTTATCGTAAAGTTTGGACGTGATCTGAGGATTCTCTGCTCCGTTTTTTATCTTCTTTATTTATTAGGCCACTTCATTGTTTTTATGATGTCCCCTGGGGCATAGGTTAAAGAAAGCAAAATAATTTCTAACTTTGCGCTATAAATACATTTTTGTTTCTTGAACGCAAGTCACCGGAGGGAAGATTTAGAGGCACAAACAGCTGGCAGATGTGACACGGGTATATTCTTTTATTTTTATATTTCTTTTAAATAAAATTTGGCATCGTCCCCAGAAAAGTAGAGGCAATGGAGAACTTTGCACATGTAGAATGGAGTTCGAGAAACCCCCAGTATGCACTGGAGTGACAACAAAAAATAAAAAAAAAAATTAGACAGACAGATCTAATATATATATCATCTCTGCCAACTGATGGGAAGCTGCCTCTGTTGGGGTGGGGGGGGTCCACTCGGCACTTTGACAGGTCTGTGGAATGTACGTGGTGTCTGAGGCGGTGGGTGCGCTGCTGAGACCGTACCCTGCACAAGCCGGGCTCTGTCACATCAGTAATGATTGATGGCTTCTTTTTTTGTAAAGGTCTGCAGAGCAACTACTCCCCCAGGCGTTGGGACCTCATGCACCAGTCACCTTATGGTCTCCTTTTAGTTTGGTCAGTACCTCCGGAAGGCAAATATAATTTTTCACTTCCAGATTTGTGGGGTACCAATTGCAAATATATATATATATTATATTATATATAATATATATATATATATATATATATATATATATTATTATTATTATTATTTATTATTATAGCGCCATTTATTCCATGGCGCTTTACAAGTGAAAGAGGGTATACGTACAACAATCATTAACAGTACAAGACAGACTGGTATAGGAGGAGAGAGGACCCTGCCCGCGAGGGCTCACAGTCTACAGGGAATGGGTGATGGTACAATAGGTGAGGACAGAGCTGGTTGCGCAGTGGTCTACTGGGCTGAGGGCTATTGTAGGTTGTAGGCTTGTTGGAAGAGGTGGGTCTTGAGGTTCCTCTTGAAGCTTTCCACGGTAGTGGAGAGTCTGATGTGCTGAGGTAGAGCGTTCCAGAGTATGGGGGATGCACGGGAGAAATCTTGTACACGATTGTGGGAAGAGGAAATAAGAGAGGAGCAGAGAAGGAGATCTTGTGAGGATCTAAGGTTGCGTGCAGGTAGGTACTGGGAGACTAGGTCACAGATGTAGGGAGGAGACAGGTTGTGCATGGCTTTGTATGTCATGGTTAATGTTTTGAACTGGAGTCGTTGGGCGATGGGAAGCCAGTGAAGGGATTGGCAGAGTGGCGAGTCTGGGGAGTAGCGAGGGGAGAGGTGGATTAAGCGGGCTGCAGAGTTTAGGATAGATTGGAGGGGTGCAAGAGTGTTGGAAGGGAGGCCAGAGAGCAGGAGGTTGCAGTAGTCGAGGCGGGAGATGATGAGGGCATGCACTAATGTTTTTGAAGATTCTTGGTTAAGGAAAGCACGGATCCGGGAGATATTTTTGAGTTGTAATCGGCATGAGTTGAAGAGGGCTTGGATGTGTGGCTTGAAGGATAGAGCAGAGTCGAGGGTTACTCCAAGGCAACGAGCTTGTGAGACTGGGGTGAGTGAGCAACCATCAAGTTTGATGGAAAGGCTTGTTGGAGGAGGTGAGTGAGGAGGAGGAAAGACAATAAACTCTGTTTTGTCCATGTTAAGTTTTAGGAATCGTGCAGAGAAGAAGGATGAAATAGCAGACAGACATTGTGGTATTTTGGTTAGTAGAGAGGTAATGTCAGGTCCAGAGAGGTAGATCTGTGTGTCATCGGCATAGAGATGATACTGGAAGCCGTGGGACTCTATGAGCTGTCCCAAGCCGAAGGTATAGATGGAGAACAGCAGGGGTCCAAGAACTGAGCCTTGAGGGACACCGACAGATAGGGGGCGAGCTGAGGAAGTGGTGTGAGAATGGGAGACGCTGAAAGTTCGGTCGGTTAGGTATGAGGAGATCCAAGATAGGGCCAAGTCTGTGATGCCCAGAGATGAGAGAATCTGTAGTAGGAGGGAATGGTCTACTGTGTCGAAGGCAGAGGACAGGTCCAGGAGGAGGAGGAGGATAGAGTAGTGTCGCTTGGCTTTGGCGGTTAGTAGATCATTGGTGACTTTGGTTAGGGCAGATATATATATAATATATATATATAATATTAGAGAGAGAGAGATATTATAGATAGATATATATTATATATATATGTATATAATTACATATATAGATGGATAGATGGAGATAGATGGATATATATATATATAAAATTACATACGGTATATAGATGGATAGATGGAGATATATATATATCTATATATCTCCATCTATCCATCTATATATGTAATTATATACACATATATATATATATATATATATATATATATATATATATATATATATCTCATATATATATCTATGTATATAATTACATATATAGATGGAGATAGAGAGATATATATATATCTATATATCTATCCATCTATATATGTAATTATATACATAGATGTATATATATGATATATATATATATATATATATATATATATATATATATATATATATATATATATATGTGTATATATATATATATATATGTGTATATAATTACATATATAGATGGATAGATGGAGATATATAGATATATAGATGGATAGATAGAGATATATATATATGTAATTATATATATACTAGAAGGTGGCCCGATTCTACGCATCGGGTATTCTAGAATTTACGTATTGTGTAGTTCATGTATGATTTTTGTTATATATATATATATATATATATATATATATATATATATATATATATATATATATATATATATATATATATATATATATATATATATATATATATATATATATATATATATATATATAGATGTTGTTGTCTGTAGTTACCAAGTGTTTGTGTAGGCGCTGTACATGTTCTGGGTGTTGTCTGGGTGTGACGGGGGGTGATAGCGGTGTTGTATGTGTGTTGCGTTGTTTGTGGAGCGCTGTGTGTCTGTAGCGTTGTGTGTGTGTTGCGCGGTTTGTGTGTGTGTGGTGTGTTTTGGGGGGAGGTATGTTTTGAGCAATGTGTGTGTTGTGCGGTATGTGCGTATATTTGTGTGTGCCGCGGTGTTTGTGTGTTGGGTGTTGTGTGTGTGCAGCGTTGTCTGTGTGTGTGGGTGTCTGTGTAGGGCAGTTGTTTGTGGTTCCCAGTGTGTGTGTGTGTGTGTGGTGTGTTGTGCAGTGCGCGCGCGCGTGTGTGTGTGTGTGTGTGTGTGTGTGTGTGTGTGTGTGCATCAGCCTCTCTTCTCTCAGCCTACCTCTCCCAGCCTCCCTCCTCCCAGCCTCCCTCAGCATCAGCCTCCCTCTCCCAGCCTCCCCAGCATCAGCCTCCGCCAGCATCAGCCTCTCTCCTTCCAGCCTCCTCCAGCATCAGCCTCCCTCTCCCAGCCTTCCCCAGGATCAGCCTCTCTCCTCCCAGCCTCCGTCCTCCCAGCCTTCCTCAGCATCAGCTTTCCCCTCCCAGCCTCCCTCAGCATCAGCCTTCCCCAGCATCAGCCTCTCTCCTCCCAGCCTCAGCCTCTCTCCTTCCAGCCTCCCCCAGCATCAGCCTCTCTCCTTCCAGCTTCCCTCAGCATCAGCCTCCTCTTCCCAGCCTTCCCCAGGATCAGCCTCTCTCTTCCCAGCCTCCTTCCTCCCAGCCTCTCTCAGCATCAGCCTTCTGCTCCCAGTCTCCCCCAGCATCAGCCTCCCCATGCATCAGCCTCCACCAGCATCAGCCTCTCTCCTTCCAGCCTCCCCCAGCATCAGCCTCCCGTTCCCAGCCTTCCCCAGGATCAGCCTCTCTCCTCCCAGCCTCCTTCCTCCCAGCCTCCCTCTCCCAGCCTCCCTCAGCATCAGCCTTCCGCTCCCAGTCTCCCCCAGCATCAGCCTCCCCAAGCATCAGCCTCCACCAGCATCAGCCTCTCTCCTTCCAGCCTCCCCCAGCATCAGCCTCTCTCCTTCCAGCCTCCCTCAGCATCAGCCTCCCGTTCCCAGTCTTCCCCAGGATCAGCCTCTCTCCTCCCAGCCTCCTTCCTCCCAGCCTCCCTCAGCATCAGCCTTCCCCTCCCAGTCTCCCCCAGCATCAGCCTCCCCAAGCATCAGCCTCCACCAGCATTAGCCTCTCTCCTTCCAGCCTCCCCCAGCATCAGCCTCCCCATGCATCAGCCTCTCTCCTTCCAGCCTCTCTCCTTCCAGCCTCCCCCAGCATCAGCCTCCCCTTCCCAGCCTTCCCCAGGATCAGCCTCTCTCCTCCCAGCCTCCTTCCTCCCAGCCTCCCTCTCCCAGCCTCCCTCAGCATCAGCCTTCCGCTCCCAGCCTCCCCAAGCATCAGCCTCCACCAGCATGTAGCCTCCCTCGTCCCAGCCTCCCCCTCCCAGCCTCCCCCACCATCAG